>NC_045956.1:35212733-35425233 GCF_010909765.2 Amblyraja radiata | reverse complement strand
ACGAAGTCATGAAAGATGAACCCATTGTTCCATGGCCGGTGACGGCAAGAGAAAAAGATGCATGGAAGATGACAACTTGCTGGCACAAGAAAGACTTCGTCAAATGTGGGACGTGGGAGGAAGGCATATAAAAGAATTGTCAAAAAGAAACTAGGGGATGGCAACTAATCTACTAAAGAAAGTTTCTAAAAATGTAAGGTGCATAAATAACGATTGGTACAAGAAGGCTTGGCAGTGATTGGGGACCAAATAAGATATCTACTTATGAAAGCAAAGGAACTAAATGGGTAATTTCCATCATCTTTTATCAAGGAGGATGCTACTAGATGTAGTGAATGAGATGGCTGTGATGGTGGAAGGGGCACAATTTACATAGGAGATGCCTTGGATTGTGGGTCCACATAGGTTACGTTCCAGTACACATGCATTTGTGTGCAAAGTAAGCCTGAGAATAGTCTATTTTCTTATTGATTCCCAAATCCGACCTGCGTATTCTGGTTTGGTCGGCATTTTATGCATCCTGGGATGCTGAGGGAAGAACCTGCCAAAGCTGCAGATATTGGACATAATCCATTCTCTACATACGTAGATGATGGCAGAGGTCTAGAATTGTAGTTCTGTTTAAAAATTGGATGCAAAGGAAAAATAAATAGTATTTTGGAAGTGTTCTAATTACTAATGCATTTAATGGTGTCTCTGGACTCTCAGCAGGCATTTGATAAACTATGTAAGATTGTCAGCAAAACCCATTTGTGCTGTCCTTATTATAATTTCCATGTAACTTCATCAGACCTGCTGTAAATGTGCACCTTACTGGAGTTACAGTCTTTAATCCGGGAGTGCCCATTGTACTCGGTCTTTCTGCTGAAATCCGTGTGCAGTTGGATGGTGTAAGGTGGTACCTGAAACCTTTCCATCCAGAACGTCATTTATGTTTGGGATCATGTTTAGGGTATGTTTCCATTCTGCTTTAATTTACTTATTCAATGGGAATTTTGAAAAGTATCATTGATTATTTTTTACCTGTTGCACTTTTTCTGTTGAGTAGCAAATATGTCTCAAGTGATTAAAAAAAATTAGACCAACTTGGAGTTTACGATTATATACTCATAATTTGAGATCATAAGGAACTCCCTGATAGATCATAGTTATTGATAAGATATTTAATTCCATCTAGGCTTTGAACAGCTCCATATTTCCATTAAAACTGCTCGTATTCCTGCCAAATTCAGTGGGGAATCCGTAAGATGGCAATGTTGGTGTTTGTTAATTATTTGAGCTATTTAATTTTAAATCATTTTAAAGGACGTGTAGGAAGGAACTGCAGATGCTGGTTAAAACAGAAGATAGACCCAAAAAGCTGGAGTCACTCAGCGGGATAGGCAGCATCTCTGGAGCAGTGTGCAGTTTTGGTCCCCTAATTTGAGGAAGGACCTTCTTGCTATTGAGGGAGTGCAGCGTAGATTTACAAGGTTAATTTCCGGGATGGTGGGACTGTCATATGCTGAGAGAATGGAGCAGCTGGGCTTGTATATTCTGGAGTTTAGAAGGATGAGAGGGTATCTTATTGAAACATATAAGATTATTAAGGGTTTGGACACACTAGAGGCAGGAAACATGTTCCCGATGTTGGGGGAGTCCAGAACCAGGAGTCAGAGTTTAAGAATAAGGGGTAAGCCATTTAGAACGGAGACGAGGAAACACTTTTTCTCATAGAGTTGTGAGTCTGTGGAATTCTCTCCCTCAGTGGGCGGTGGAGGCCGGTTCTCTGGATACTTTCAAGAGAGAGCTAGATAGGGCTATTAAAGATAGAGGAGTCAGGGGATATGGGGAGAATGGGGTACTGATTGGGGATGATCAGCCATGATCACATTGAATGGTGGTGCTGTCTCGAAGGGCCGAATGGCCTACTCCTACATCTATTATCTATTGTCTATTGAGAGAAGGAATGTGTGACGTTTCGGGTTGAGAATTCTGAAGAAGGGTCTCGACCCGAAACATCACCCATTCCTTCTCTCCAGAGATGCTGCTTGTCCCGCTAAATTACTCCAGATTTTTGTGTCTATTATGTTAAGGGAATTCTACAAATCTTAAGCAACCATTTTGTCCTAAAAAAAGGACTACATTGTGTTTAGCTGGAGATACAAAAGCTGCAGATGTTGGAATCTTGTGCAAAAAACAAAGTGCTGGAGGAACTCAGCAGGTCAGGAGGTAATGGACAGGCAACGTTTCAGGTCGGGACTCTTGTGTTTAGCTGTTGATTTAAGCTGTTAATTAGAGTTCCATGTGTATATTTCCCAGCCATAGTGTGTAGATGTGATGCTGTGTGGAAAATGCAGATTCATTTTCAAGATTGATTCTCACTCGCACATTTCTATTGGAAATTATTCTGGATAGTGATGATATTTAAAAAATTGTATTAGATGACACAACACACGCTCACTCTGTGCCCTTGTGTGATATTGAAGGTTTCGAAGCGATTCATGCACCCAAATAGTGAGCCCCCTGTGGTTGTGACTCGCTGTAACTCTGCTCCTTGTATCCTGGGCTCCTAGAGGTGAGGACTTTCGCTTGTGCAGGGAGCGTGGAGAAGCTGGGATGGGTGTCCACAGAGTAGCGCTACCTGAAAGGGGATATGGCAAAGGTGTTGGCAAACTTTCACACTTCCAGACAATATTAAATAAAGTGTTTCTGTTGGCAGAGGTCATGAGAGGAGAGTGATTGGCAGGAAAACAGATCAAGTTCAAGATCAAATGTATTTGTCACATGCACCATAAGGTGCAGTGAAATGTAATTTACCATGCAGCATTACAATTATAAAAGGACACAGTACACACCATAATTCAACACAGACATCCATCACTGCATTCTTCACTGTGGTGGAAGGCGGTACAGTTCACAGTCCTCCTCGTCCCTTGTTCACCCGTGGTCGGGTCCCTGACCCTCCGTAGTCGCCGCTACGGACGGCCCGATGTTCAAGCCCTCTGGTCGGCCACCTCCTTACCAGAGACCGCAGCTTCCAGATGTTGTAGGCCGCAGGCAGGCGGTCGGAGCTCTTCTCCAGTGACCCCCGGCGAGGGATCGCCTGCTCCACGATGGAATGTCCACTCCTCGCCTGCCGCCAGAAGCTCCACAGACCGAGGCTCCAAGATGTAGGCCGCAGCAGCGCTTCTTTCTGCTGGGTTAGATGCAGAAAATATTCACCAGGATGTTACCAGGACTTAAGTGATAAGAAGCTGAAATTACAAGGAGCGACTGGAAAGGCTGGGACTGTTTTCACTGGAGTGAAGGAAGCTGAGGGGTGACCTTAAAGAGGTTAATAAAATCATGAGAGGGATACAGAGGGTGAATGATCACTGTATTTGCCAGGAGAGAGGAGTCCAGAACTAGAGGGCGCTGATTTAAGGTGAGAGGGGAAAAAGAGACCTGAGGCTAGTGGTGTATGGATGAAGGTGGATCACTGGGGGAAGAGCATTGACAGGGTAGATTACTCTTACAGAGAGCTAGCACGGATGTGGTAGACTGAATGGCCTCATGTCATTACCGATTCTATGAAGAAGGCTTTAGGTCAAACGGGTTTCTCATCTGCCAACTGATGTGCCATGGATGGAGCTCTTGTTTCAACACAGAAACATTCTGAAGCGGCGGGTTTGGTTTGCCCAGCTCCCACGGTTGCCGCGCCTGTCCTGCAGTGATTCTGCTCAAGTAGTGCCGCAACTAGCCTCACTTCCTGACCACAGTCCCTGAGAGTTGCAACACAAGTAGATAGAGTGGTGGAGGAGGTTTTCTGTACGCTTCATAGGTCGGGGTATTGAGTCAAAGAGTCAGCAAGTCAGGCAGGTTTGCAGGAGAGAGGAGAACGGAGAGAGAGGGGGAGAGAGGGAGAGAGAGGGGGTAGAGAGTGTGTGGAGAGAGAGGGAGAGGGGGAGATAGAGAGGGACGGAGAAAGAGAGGGGGAAGAGAGGAGGGAGAGAGAAGAAAGGGGGAGAGAGATGGGGATAGAGGGGCAGGGCTGCCAACTCATGCATTGAACGTGAGAATCACTCATTTCTCCAAATTCTCACACTGATCACAAATTTCTCACGCTCTGTCACGGGCCACGGGTGTTGGAAGCAGAAGCAGCGGCAGGGACAGATGCGGACGGGGAGTGGGGATGGTGAGTGTTTGCCTGGCTCGCGTCGCTCACTGCAGCTCCGGCCATGGAACAGCCTCAGTGCAAGAGCCCCGGGCTGTTGGAGGCGTCAGAAGCGTTGCGCTGCTGCCGTGAGAGTCTCTGTGGCAAATTCGCCCAGGTGACCGGCATGGATCAGGCTGTGGCTCGGTGCATCCTGGAGGACAACCAGTGGCTGCTGGAAGTAAGTACAATGCACTGGGTAGAAACGATGGAAGATAGTGGACTTCAAATGGGAGTGGTTGGAGAAAGCATCCTGCTTGACTGCTAGATTTTCACTTACTTTAACTGCAGGAAAAATGTTCCCGATGTTGGGGTAGTTCAAAACCAGGGGTCACAGTTTAAGAATAAAGGGTAGGCCAGTTAGGACTGAGATGAGCACAAACATTCTTCACGCAGAGAGTTGTGAATCTGGAATTCTATGCCACAATAGGCAGTGCAGGCCAATTCACTGGATGTTTTCTAGAGAGAGTTACATTTAGTTCTTGGGGCTAACGGAATCGAGGGATATGGGGATAAAACCAGGAAAGAGGTTTTTCGATGAACAGCCATGATCATATTGAAGGCAGTGCTGGCTCGAAGGGCCGAATGGCCTATTCCTGCACCTATTTTCTATGTATCTATGCTTGAGTATATGGCAATAAAACTCGACCACTTGATTTTGAAGCATTCATGCATGGTGGAGGTATAATGTAGTCATAGAATGATACAGTGTGAAAACAGGCCCTTCGGCGCAACTTGCCCACACCCGCCAACATGTCCCAGCTACGCTACCTGCTTTTGGTCCAAATACCTCCAAACCTGTCCTATCCATGTATCAGTCTAACTGTTTCTTAAATGTTGGGATAGTCCCTGTCTCAACTACCTCCTCTGGCAGCTTGTTCCATAGACCCACCACCCTTTGTGTGAAAAAAGTTACCCCTTAAAAAGTTACCTCTTAAAAATACTTCATACAAAAAACATTTAAATCATACTTCTGCAATGCACTAAAACATGATTTTAATACATCAAATTTCAAAATGTCACTACCCTGGGAGGGGGTACACCCCCCTTCCACACCCTCTCCCCACTCGGTTGCTCCACTCCCTCACCGGGTACCCCCAAGGCCAGTGATCGCGCAGCCCCCCCCCCCCCCCCCACTTTCAAACACGTTCCGTGGCCCTTGGTTCAGACGGAGAACACTGCCTGATGTGAGCGGGGAACTGAGGCCAGTTGTCCGTGATGTCTGGATCCCAATGCTCAGAGCTTCATGTTTCGGAGTTGGCTAATGTTATTGATTTGTAATTAGCCTGATTTGTAATTAGTTGACAAAACCTTAATTGATTAATCCGGAATATCCAGGGGGATGGGATAAGTGTAATATTAAAATGACATGCAAGGTGTCAGAATGTCTGTCACAACATACAGCCCCGATAACCCATTATTTCCTTCCGTTAAATATTGGGAAGGTAGCACTATTGTCATTTGCCAACTCTTATGTTTGTTTACTTCACTGACTATTTCTTAAACCCCCCCCCCCCCCCCCCCAATTCATTTGACAGGTTGAATAGAAATGTTCCCAATCTCGTTGTTTTATTAATTGAACACATAAATGAACATCCTCAAGGAGTGTGATCAGATGGAAACTGATTCAGATGCGATATTTAAGAGCTTGTTCAAAGAAGGGGTATACTTTAAAGGAGTGACAGAGATACTTGCAAGGGAATCTGTTAGGAGATTATTATTTGTCTTTAGTTTTAGCTTGAACCAGGACATCTGAAGATTCAAAGTTTAATATCGTAATTGTGCTGATACTGACCCCCAACCAACCACGTAATGAATAGCATCCATTCCGGAGGTTTTACTTTTATGATGCCATTTAAACTTCATTTGGATTTCAATCGCTTCAATGTAAAAGTAATTGGGAATGGAATGAAAAATTTGGAATGAAAATTTGTCCTTGGTACATATTAACTGTAATATAATAATGTTGATAGGTGCAATCAAAACAAAGATCTTTTTTATCATTGTTGTGTTATGAATACCACAGAAAATATTATGTACTCTCAAGATCACATTTAATCTTGCAAATGCAAAGTCCAATATATAGTTATTGGACTTTGCATTTCGGAAAAGTCCCAGCTGAGAGGAAGACAGCAAAATACTGAAAATATTGGGGATGAAAATGACTTCAGTACAGTTTGTTAGGAAAATGAAAGAAATGGTACAGAATACTTATACAGCTGAGCGAGTATAATTTTATGGATGAGAAATTGTGTTCAGCAAAGTAACTAGCATGTTAGATAACAAGGAAGCCAATGGATGTAGCAGATTTTGTTATACATAATTTGGACTGTGAAGTGCCCCATAAAAGATTACCGCATTAGATAAGCACCTGTGGACTTGTACATAATAGGTTAAGTCCAGGGGGTCAGATATGGGGCTTTATGTGTGGGCCAGATATATTGTCAGTGCAGAGGGGCGAGGAGAAAGGCCAAGTGTGCATCCAGAGTCAAGGTCTGGAATAGTACTAGGTGTGCAGGGACCAGGGGAATGTTCAGCACTGGGATCCTAAGCAGGTAAGCAGCTATGATCAGGGTAGAATAGGGGGACCAGGTGTAAGGCTGGACTCAGGGTCAGGAATGGGAGAAGGTATGCAACTGGGGTCAGGGTCAGGAGTAGTACCAGGTGTGCAGTGAGACCCAGGTTGGTCAACATGGGCCAAGTGTTTGATTATATTCTGATTTCCATTCATGAATATACTAAGATCATTCAAGTGCTGTTGATCAGAGCCTGGCTCTACTGTGGAATGTAATTAGGAATGGAATTAAATCTAACCTTATTCATAGCTCCCTCGGGCTTGGTCTCTCGCAATTTCTCACTCCCAATTCTCACCCAATGTTCGCAGCCCTGATAAAATTATGAGGCAGAGATAGGGTAGACAGAACTTTTTTCCAAGATAGAAATGTCAAATACTAGAGGGAAAAGATTTAAGATGAGAGGGGCAAAGTTTAAGGAAGATGTATAGATTGATTTACAGCTTTTACATTGATTTTTCTAAATGAGATTTAAAGGAAACTAGATGGAAGCAGAGTGGTCGGATGGAATTGGAAGGAGTGCTGGATGTAGAAGGCTGGACCAGTCAGACTCCAAGCATAGGCAGGGAGTGGGGAGGGAATATTGAGACTCTGGTGGCTGAAGTTTAGTTTAGCTTCAGAGATACAGCGCGGAAACGGGCCCTTCGGCCCACCGTGTCCGCGCCAACCAGCGATCCCCGCACGTTAACACTTTAATGGAACTGTACAATAGCAAATGGCAGATAGAGGAACAGAAATGTGGGATCAAAGTTTAAAGCTTTCTCTGCAGAAGGTAATGAATGCCTGGAACCTGCTACCATGGTTGAGTGGAGGCAGATATGACAGTAGTGTTTAAGAGACGTTTGGATAGGCACATGGATATGCAGGGAATGGAGGGATGTGGATCATTTGCAGGCAAAGATTAGCGTCATGTTCAGCACAGACATTGTGGGCCGAATGGCCTGTTCCTGAGCTGTACTGGTCTATGTTCTACAATTTAATTATGGAAATAATTATTCGAGGTATAAACGTGAGTAATAGCTGTTTGGCCGGGATCCTATTGAAGGGCCAGCAGACTCGAGGGGCAGAATGGCCTCCTTATACTATGATCCACTCATTCCAGAAATCTTCTGAATTAGGAGGGGTCAATTGGAACATAGCTGGAGCAACTTTGCAAATGATATCCGGTTGAAAGGCAGCCTGCTCCTGCTTCCATCGATCCAAGACAAGACATCTCTGCCCACAGGACAGTGCAAACTCTCCTGGGGAAACAGAAACCAGTGTTGTTATGGCCTCTGTGTTCAAAAGGGAACTGCAGATGCTGGAATATCGAAGGTACACAAAATTGCTGGAGGAACTCAGCGGGTGCAGCAGCATCCATGGAGCGAAGGAAACAGGCGACGCCTCGGGCCGAAACCCTTCCCCAGACTGGCCTCTGCAGATTGTAGTAAAATGTTTGTGTGTTGAGCAATGATGAATAGAGAGGTATTTGATGAGTCCCATCAGAAATCTAAGGCAGGTTGACCTTGCCTGCCTCAATCTGTTGTGAGACGCTCGATCCTGAATATCCGAATAAAATAATATTTAATGTTCTTGATTCTGGTTACTGTGGAAGTGTGGACAGGACAGGGGCTGAGGCAGAAGTTTAGTTTTGCTCCTGTTGGATGGTGCAGAGGGTTTGGTGGGTGATGTGACCTTGTTATATCGTGTTCTAATGCTGGGTTCCCTGGCCTGGTGACCAGGCAATCGGCCTGAGCCTTTGGCAGGAACGGCTTCCAGCTCCACAGCTGGGCCAACGTCAGCGGAACTGATCAGTAACAGAAGCATCCACACTCCTACCGTCTTTGGCAGATTCTGCTCGCTCTGAAAACTATCTTTGGTTGGTATTAATTATCCTTGCCTCCTTTCAGGTTGGTGGCCTCATCTATTCCAACCTTATTTTATTTCTATTTCACATTTCCAGCATCTGCAGTTATTTTTGTAATTTCCTGACCTCTGTTCTCAGATGAGTGCTTCCCCACTGCATAGTGCAGTCATACCGCTGCTTTGAGGATATTTGCTGCTCATTAAATGTGTATGTATGTTATAAATGTATGGAATATATACTATGCTGGAAGAGTCATTGTTACGCTGCTTTCAGATCAAGAATTGTTCAGATCTGACATCTCAGGCTGCTGTGATTGTTCAGATTTTCCAGTTATTGATGTAAGTCATTTCAAAGTTCCCTTTTCTTCACCTCATTCCTGACACAGTTAGCGAATCTGCCATAAGGCTTTCTGGCTCATTTTGTTTTATTTTTCATCCACCTTTGCTAGCTGTTGCTTGAATAAACGTCACAGATTTGTTTTGCAGCATCTCGCCAGAGTAACCTCACTAAAGTAGGGTGATTATTCATCTGTGGAATCCGGCACCAAGCGGGCCCTGATCTTGCTGAAGGTGCATGTCCCAGGCAGGAGCCTATGGCAGGTCCACTGTCTGGAGACAAGCCTTGCACACTGTGACTCACTCACTACATCAGCTAGGACCACTCTCCAATGTGAAGAGTTTTTTTATGCATAGATTTGTGATATACTTGTTATGCCTCTCGGTGGTGGGCTGCAGGTTGGGTGTGAGCCCCGTGTGGGGACTGGCTCGGCAGCCATGAGGAGGCTCAGTCAGACTGAGTTGGGATCTGGGGGAAGACGGAGAATGTAAACTGTTGAGACGGCAACATATGTGGAGAACTGATCCTAGTGGACCAAACATGAATTTGTACTTTATTATATCAATTAATAAAATATTAACAAATTTCCTGCTTATTTTGTGCCTGACCACTTTGCATGAAAAGACAAGTTGTATTCTCATTTTAATAGTATAGATCAAAGGGTTTTTTTTTTAGTACAAATGCTCAACACCAACCTGTATCTGCATTGCTCTCTTACGCAGGAGAATCAAAGTGAAGTAGTTAGTCTGAGTCGTCAGCCTCTCGAATGATCTGTTCCTTCCTGGTGCTGGGGGGGGGGGGGGGGGGGGGGGGGGGGGGGGGGGGGGAGAGGGGGAGGGGGGGAGGGAGGAGGAGGAGAGAAAGGAAGGGGAAGAGTCTTGGGAGCTGCAGGAAATTCCAGGGTTGGGGACATAGAGTAGGTTTTGATCCACATCAAGATGAACTATGAGTATTTGGCAATAGAAATCCTGCTCTTTAACATAATTGACATAGAACAGCACAGGAACAAGCCCTTCAGCCCTCAACGTCTGTGCTGACCATGATGCCAAGACCAACTCGTATCTAATGTAATATAATCCATATCCCTCCATATCCATGTACCTAATCCAAAGGCCATTTAAACACCACTATCATATCTGCCTCCACCACCATCCCTGACAATGTATTCTTGGCCCTCACCACCTGGCATTTGGTTTGCATGATTCTTGTCACATGTACCGAGATACAGTGAAGAGCTCTTGTTTGTGTGCTATCCAGTCAAATCAAATCAGGCTGCATATGAGTACAATGAAGCCTCACACAAGCATAACAGATACAACAAAGAGAAAACTCCCACTCTGTAGTGTCATAGTACTGTAGCGTTACAGTTGCAGAGTAAATATATCTTGGCGCACAATGATGGGAGAACATCTTAACACGGTTTGTACGGAGAGAATGGACATTTCCTCAGCCTGGTGCAGTTGAGGGAGATAAAGCCTGGCAAATGCTTGGTGGACACAGGTGAGATTATTGAACTTTATTGAATGCTGTGTTTACAAACCTGCTGCCGCTGCAAGAGAGAGAGAGATTCACTGTTCCGTTTTGGTACATATGACAATAAAACACAAGGATATAATTTTGAAACAGACAAGTAATGCAAGAGTGGTAGAGTACACACTTGACACAACTTGCAAACGTAGACCAATACAGCACAGGAGAAGACTGCAGAACAGATACAATATGTCAAATGGCCTCCTTCTCTTCCTGTCTTTGGAACTTTGGTCCATAATGTCAGTGCTGAACATGCTGCCAAATTAACCTCCTGCCTGCACATAATTCATATCCCTCTATTCCCTGCTTATCCATATGTATATCTTCATGTCTTAAAACACCACTATCATATCTGCCTCCACCACCACCCCTGGCAGCACGATCCAGACTTGCCCCATACCATGGATGAATGAATGATGTTCATCTATGCAACTGTATATTTATCAACCTTTTGTAAAATTGGAGATAATTTTACAGATGTTTCTGAGTTTATTATTCTTTCCACACACAGAATTACATTCAGAAGCAGGCTAATATAGACAACAGTGCAATATATTTAACCACCCATTTATTCAAGTTTCTAAGTCGGCACAACCTGATTCAATGACCATGGAGTTACGCAGATTGTCAGAGCAGGAGTTGGTGGCATGGTAGTCAGATCAACGTTCAACACCAGACTCACATTCAGTATAACACGTTGTGTACAAGTAACATCCCCATGGGATTTCATCGGAAAACTAACATTACATGACACCAACTGGAATAAGATATTAGAAGTAAACAATTTTCTGTACATTTTCTGTCCTATTCATTTGCACACCTCATGCTTGCTTTTAACAACGACATTGACAGTTAAAATGGATTCCAGCAGCCTACAAAAACGATGAACGCAACCACACAGATATCCACAGTGCATGAAAGGGGCAGTTTATTTCATGGTTACACAAAGCATTGGTATTTTCATGAGAAATCTGTTCCGTTTTAAACATTTTCAACGTTTTATCTTTTGGAATGTCAAGAGTGTGATTGGTTCCAATCTCTGCAAGGTAGCTAAACATATTACTACATCTTCTTACCAAAATGCAATATAATAAATTCCACAGATACCTCCCAGCAAAGGACATAATAAAGTGTCCTTCACAGGCACTTTCAAAAGCAGCAGAGCCACAGTGTAGAAACAGGGCTGTTACTATGAGTATTCACTGGTTCATGCCCGACATTAGGGGAAAACAAGCATCTTTTGGTAATAAGGTATTAGAGACAGTTTTGGGTCTGTAGCTTGCACCCACGTTTAAGCTTGGCACTCTATTTATTCCTTTAAATGCCCTGTACTGGTCTTGTCCAGAAAACAATACCAAGACACCAACAAAGACAGTTATATGTTACAGGCTTCTATGTTGCTGGCCAACCTTTACATTTAACTATGATGATCTAGGTCAGGCACCCCACATGGTTCATCTGTGCAGGGAAACAGGCAAATCCACAGAAAATCATAAGGATTGTTTGTGAAATTATGAAATATTGTAGTGGATTAAAATACTGCTTTAATAAACTAAGACAACCTTTCAGCTTTGGTCAGTAAAACAGTCAATTGTTTCTTTTCCCTCTGCAGGAAAATAAGGTGTAAATATTGCAATTCCAGATGAGTCAAAATGAATCTGTCCCTTGTTGAGTAACGTGGTCACAAGAAGTGTGTGGAATGTATCATCAGTGATGATCAACAGCAAAACGCATGGTGCTGGAGGAACTCAGCGGGTCAGGCAGCGTCTGTGGAGGAAATAGATAGGCTGCGTTTCCGGTCAGGACACTTCTTCAGATTTCCTGGCCTGAAACGTTATCTGTCCATTCCATCCACAGTTGCTGCCCGACCTGCTGAGTTCCTCCAGCACTTTGGGTTTTGCCCAGCTTTCCAACATCTTCAATTCCTTATGTCTCCAGTCCACTCTATATTCCTGTAATTGCAACTATTGTTTAAAAAAAAACTTACCACATAAATATAAATCCCAAGATACTGAAAATATTAACCTAGAACAGTCCACAAAACTTTAAACACCATACCAAAATAGAATTGCTTCTGTCAAATTAATAAAGGTACAAATATGCAAATATTTTTTCTAAACCCATCATCATTAGCAAAATAGAACTCTGGAAACTCAAAATGTAAACATTTTGGGACGGAGAAAGTTCCCCATTTTTCAATGGCTGCAGATTCCGTTCAGTCAGCGCATCCGAACACAACGAGAAAAGTGCTGCATTTACACGCAAACCTCAGCTGCCTGTAACATCGTGCTCATGCTTCTGTGAAGGATTGAATAGCACATTAAATGAGGTGCTACCCAACCCTAAATCAGCATCAGCACCAAGCAACAGTCAACAAAGCAATTCCAATACAAACAACCTTAATGGCTGGAATCTGAAATTAAAAACAGACAATGCTGAAAACAATCAGCAGTTTTAACAGCATCCGTGGGATAGAAAGAGCAGTAACACCGTAGAACCTTGTTTTCATTTCAGCAGAGGATTTCATTCTGATGAAATCAATTATGTTGGAGCTTTAAGTGATGGCAAATTAAGAGAAAGTTAAATTTTGAACATGAAAATAAAAATAATAATACGGCTTCAATGCTGTTAGATGGTATTAGGTGTGAGATTCAACTCAATTCATGAGAATTTGACAAATTTATTCTTAACCACATTTTTCAGACTGGTGCTGAACTGAGTGAGGAATGTTGCGATCTGTCACTGAAGACAGGAAAGTGTTGATATGTTTCACCAGCCCTAACCTCTTCCCAGAAGAGTGACAATGAATGTTAATTCTGGCCACAACACCAGTGCAAGGACAGCAGGGACAATTGATGTTGACATCTCTTCATTGGTTGACACGGACTGGAGCAACCAAACTGTGGTATATGGGGATGTGAGGCTGCTGCCTCCAGCACTGGCTTTGTTTTACATGAAAACTAGATACCAGATGTAGCTTTTGAAAATGCTATTTTGGCTGCTTTTATACTTTGTCACCTGTAGGATAAACATTGTCATTTATTGCTAAAACCAGGCAATGTACTAATAGCAGGAACACAAGGAACTGCAGATGCTGGTTTAGAACAAAAAGACAAAGTGCTGGAGTAGCTCAGCAGGTCAGGCATCATACCTGAAAAACATGGTCAGATGGGGATCCTTCTTCTGACCTGAAACGTCACCTATTCATGCCCTCCGGAGATGCTGCCTGGCCCTATTGTACTAATAGTGAGATTGTCGTAGAATAAAGGATTGGCAAGTGAAGTTTGTAACAACACAAACTGCTGGAGCAACAGTGAATCGGGCAGCATCTGAGGAGAGAATTGGTCAGACCCCTTTTGACGGTTGAAGTTCCTCCAGCACTTTATTTTGCTCGAGATTCCAGCACCTGAGGTCTCTTGTGTTTCTACAGTTTGTAACTATCATGAGGACATTATTCCTTGCAGAATGCGATGGTGAAAGACAAGTGGCCACCAAAGCCGGCAGAGGAAACAAAGAGGGAAATATTGCCTGTAACGAATGAGTCAAACAAACAGAGTGACGATCTTCAGCCACTCAGCTGCTGCAGCTTTGCAAGGTTTAGCAGGAATTAATCACGGTGCGTGATCTGCTGGGCCTGTCCCACTTTGGCTGTCAGTTACGCGACAGGCCGGTGGCACGCGAAGATTTTGTGCAGGACGAAGTCCACACCCCTCCACGCCACTCCATGCGCCCGTCCCGCGCTACCCACACGCTAGCAGGTTGTGTAAATGCCGCGCGAATGACGGCAAAGTGGCCTTGAGATAACCCCAGAATGAAAATTTGCAAGAATATGGTTTACAAAATTAGGCACATGAAGAAAACTCAGGTGAGACAAAACATTTGCACAGAGCTGCTTGAAATTATTCCATTTAAGCTGATTTGGCACTATATATTTCAAAAGGGCAACCTAATTTCCATCAAATCTAAAAGTCTGTACAGTTAGTGTTGTTACACATGTCAGAGATACTTTGACCAGTTGCTGCATTAAAAGATTATGAATATTGTGTTTACAATCTAGGGTTGCATTAATTTCAATGGCATTAATGTTCTATCGGCCAAAAGACTAATCAATAAAGAGTGTTCATCCACACATTAACGATATATCCCTGAATATCACCCACAAACATAAATATGTATAAAACTATTTTCTCTTTGCAAACATGTCTTTTTCAAAGTACACTAAAGATCAGCATCAAGGTGTACGTTTAATTAATTGGCTTTATCATCTCAACACTAATTAAGTAATCTGAGGTAAACCAATACTTGGTTTCCATGTCCTGTTTCTAAATTAAGAATATTTATAAGACTCTTGTCTCTTAAAAGGAATATTTGTAGGTTTGGAATAAAATAATTCAGAAATGCTTTGAGATTTGTTTTCAAAGTAAGGGACAAGGAGCCACAAGGTGGAAACTGGAGGTCTTGTGAATGGATTGACCACGCCTTCCCAGCCCATGTAGGAGTGAAGGGCTGCTCGTTTTATGGTTCACAGAGCAGGTCCCGAAGGGGCAAAGATTGAGGCATTTCCTCGTGTAGGTTTATTGGTAATTAATTGGTAATTCTCCCACCTTGTTGAACAAGAAACAGGAATCGTGTAGTTGCTAATTCAGTGTCTGTTACGGGAATGTCAGGCAAGGCTCCAATTACATTTTGAGCGGAAACAAATACATCTCAGAATTATTACAAACTGACTTCCTGCAAACTGGATATCGTTCAGCACGTAACCTTGAGATTTATGTCACCACATCTTCAAATGAACTGGGAAAGATTGTTGATTTTTCAGCTGCTCACTTCTGAGGCAGGAGAGATCTCAGTTCTTGAATCCTTGAAACTACTAGGATGTTTTTTCTGCTTCTGTTTGCATTTTTTCAACATATGAACCTGAAAGAAAACAAGAAATCACAGCAGGTGCAAAACAGTGTTTTCCTTCAGAATGAAATGTGAGTGTTGCTTTGCAACAATTAGAACAGTACAGTACAGCACAGCAACAGGCTCTTTGGCCCACAATGATCAACTCTTGTCTGCCTCACATATCCCATATCCATTTGCCTATCTAAAAGTCTCTTAAACATCACTATCACATCTGCCTCAATTCTCTGGCTCATGAGTGGAAAAATGGCACTAGCTTGAATGGGGCATTTCGATCAGCAAGGACGAGTTGGGCCGAAGGGCCTGTTTCCTTGCTCTATGATCTTTGATTGATGTCCGAGGTCCCCACCATTTACTTCTGCTCCCTACCCCCTCACGGAGAGAGAGAGTGGGACCACTCAGCAATCAAAGCGGGCACCTCCGTGTGGAGTCACAGGAGATGGGCAAGTCCTCAATGAGTATTTCTCCTCCGTATTTACCGAGGAGAAAGACAGTAGGACGGAGGGACCTGAGGGTGTCAGTGGAAGTGTCTTGAGAGTAGTCAGTGTTACTGTCGAAGAGGTGCTGGAGGTACTGTCGTGTATGAAGATAGACAAATCTCCAGTTCCTGATCTGATATAACCGAGGACATTGTGGGAAACTAGAGAGGAAATTGCGGGGGCCCTGGTTGAAATTTACGAGTTGTCCTTAAATACAGGAGAGGTGCCGGAAGACTGGAGGGTGGCAAATGTTGTGCCTCTTTTCTAGAAGGGCTGCAGGGAAAATGCTGGGAACTATAGGCCAGTGAGCTTAACATCTGGTAGTGCATGTCGGCACAAACGATGTTGGAAAGAAGGGGATGAATATTCTGCAGCGTGACTTTAGAGAGCTCGGAAAAATGCTGAAAAGCGGGACCTCCAGGGTTGTTATCTCCGGTTTGCTTCCAGTTCCTCGTGGTGGCGAGAGCAGGAACAGGGAGATACGGGACCTGAATGTGTGGCTGAGGAACTGGTGCACGGGGCAGGGATTTAGATTCTTAGATCACTGGGATCTGTTTTGGAGTAAGGGGGAACTGTACAAAAGGGACGGATTGCATCTTAACAGGTGGGGGACCAGCATTCTGGCAGGCAGGTTTGCCACTGCTACACGGGTGGTTTTAAACTGAATAAGGGGGATGGGGTATCGAATGGGATAGTTGAGGATGGAGTTAAAGGGAAAGGGTTTCTTAAATGTGTGAGCGTAGAGACAGAGGGGTGTAAAATGAGGGTAGAAGCAATAGGTAGCAAGGTGAAAAGTAAAAGTGGCAGGCAGACAAATCCAGGGCAAAAATCAAAAAGGGCCACTTTTCAACATAATTGTATAAGGGGTAAGAGTGTTGTAAAAACAAGCCTGAAGGCTTTGTGTCTCAATGCAAGAAGCATTCGTAATAAGGTGGGTGAGTTGAATGTGCAGATAGCTATTAATGACTATGATATAGTTGGGATCACGGAGACATGGCTCCAGGGTGACCAAGGCTGGGAGCTGAACATCCAGGGATATTCAATATTCAGGAGGGATAGACAGAAAGGGAAAGGAGGTGGGGTAGCGTTGCTGGTTAGAGAGCAGATTAACGCAATAGAAAGGAAGGACATTAGCTTGGAGGATGTGGAATCGATATGGGTAGAGCTGAGAAACACTAAGGGGCAGAAAACGCTAGTGGGAGTTGTGTACAGGCCACCTAACAGTAGTAGTGGAGTTGGGGATGGCATCAAACAGGAAATTAGAAATGCGTGCAACAAAGGTAAAACAATTATAATGGGTGACTTCAATCTACATATAGATTGGGTGAATCAAATTGGCAAGGGTGCTGAGGAAGAGGATTTCTTGGGATGTATGCGGGATAGTTTTCTAAACCAACATGTAGAGGAACCAACGAGAGAGCAGGCTATTCTAGATTGGGTATTGAGTAATGAGGAATGGTTAGTTAGCAGTCTTGTTGTGCGTGGCCCCTTGGGAAAGAGTGACTATAATATGGTTGAATTCTTCATTAGGATGGAAAGTGACATTGTTAATTCAGAAACAAGGGTCCTGAACTTAAAGAAAGGTAACTTTGAGGGTATGAGACGTGAATTGGCCAAGATAGACTGGCAATTGATTTTTAATGGGTTGACGGTGGATATGCAATGGAAGGCATTTAAAGACTGCATGGATGAACTACAATTGTTCATCCCAGTTTGGCAAAAAAATAAATCAGGGAAGGTAGTGCATCCGTGGATAACAAGGGAAAGCAGGGATAGTGTCAAAACAAAAGATGAAGCGTACAAATTAGCCAGAAAAAGCAACCTGCCAGAGGACTGGGAGAAATTCAGAGTCCAGCAGAGGAGGACAAAGGGCTTAATTAGGAAAGGGAAAATAGATTATGAAAGAAAACTGGCAGGGAACATAAAAACTGATTGCAAAAGCTTTTATTGATATGTGAAGAGAAAAATATTAGTTAAAACAAATGTAGGTCCCTTGCAGTCAGAAACAGGTGAATTGATCATGGGGAACAAGGACATGGCAGACCAATTGAATAACTACTTTGGTTCTGTCTTCACTAAGGAAGACATAAATAATCTGCCGGAAATAGCAAGGGGGTCAAATGAGATGGAGGAACTGAGTGAAATCCAGGTTAGCCGGGAAGTGGTGTTAGGCAAATTGAATGGATTAAAGGCCGATAAATCCCCAGGGCCAGATAGGCTGCATCCCAGAGTACTTAAGGAAGTAGCCTCAGAAATAGTAGATGCATTAGTGATAATTTTTCAAAACTCTTTAGATTCTGGCGTAGTTCCTGAGGATTGGAGGGTAGCTAATGTAACCCCACTTTTTAAAAAGGGAGGGAGAGAGAAAACGGGGAATTACAGACCAGTTAGTCTAACGTCGGTAGTGGGGAAACTGCTAGAATCAGTTATTAAAGATGGGATAGCAGCACATTTGGAAAGTGGTGAAATCATTGGACAAAGTCAGCAGGGATTTATGAAAGGTAAATCATGTCTGACGAATCTTATAATTCGTCAGACATGCCGGCCTTTATAAATCAGAGCATTGAGTATAGAAGTTGGGATGTAATGTTAAAATTGTACAAGGCATTGGTGAGGCCAATTCTGGAGTATGGTGTACAATTTTGGTCGCCTAATTATAGGAAGGATGTCAACAAAATAGAGAGAGTACAGAGGAGATTTACTAGAATGTTGCCTGGGTTTCAGCAACTAAGTTACAGAGAAAGGTTGAACAAGTTAGGGCTTTATTCTTTGGAGCGCAGAAGGTTAAGGGGGAACTTGATAGAGGTTTTTAAAATGATGAGAGGGATAGACAGAGTTGACGTGGAAAAGCTTTTCCCACTGAGAGTAGGGAAGATTCAAACAAGGGGACATGATTTGAGAATTAAGGGACTGAAGTTTAGGGGTAACATGAGGGGGAACTTCTTTACTCAGAGAGTGGTAGCTGTGTGGAATGAGCTTCCAGTGAAGGTGGTGGAGGCAGGTTCGTTTTTATCATTTAAAAATGAATTGGATAGTTATATGGATGGGAAAGGAATGGAGGGTTATGGTCTGAGCGCAGGTATATGGGACTAGGGGAGATTATGTGTTCGGCACGGACTAGAAGGGTCGAGATGGCCTGTTTCCGTGCTGTAATTGTTATATGGTTATATGGTTATAGAATTTTTCGAGGATGTAACTAGTAGAGTGGATCAGGGAGAATCAGTGGATGTGTTATATTTGGACTTTCAGAAGGCTTTCGACAAGGTCCCACATAAGAGATTAGTATACAAACTTAAAGCACACGGTATTGGGGGTTCAGTATTGATGTGGATAGAGAACTGGCTGGCAGACAGGAAGCAAAGAGTAGGAGTAAACGGGTCCTTTTCACAATGGCAGGCAGTGACTAGTGGGGTACCGCAAGGCTCAGTGCTGGGACCCCAGCTATTTATGATATATATGAATGATTTGGACGAGGGAATTGAATGCAACATCTCCAAGTTTGCGGATGACACGAAGCTGGGGGGCAGTGTTAGCTGTGTGGAGGATGCTAGGAGGCTGCAAGGTGACTTGGATAGGCTGGGTGAGTGGGCAAATGCATGGCAGATGCAGTATAATGTGGATAAATGTGAGGTTATCCACTTTGGTGGCAAAAACAGGAAAGTAGACTATTATCTGAATGGTAGCCGATTAGGAAAGGGGGAGATGCAGCGAGACCTGGGTGTCATGGTACACCAGTCATTGAAAGTAGGCATGCAGGTGCAGCAGGCAGTGAAGAAGGCGAATGGTATGTTAGCATTCATAGCAAAGGGATTTGAGTATAGGAGCAGGGAGGTTCTACTGCAGTTGTACAGGGGCTTGGTGAGACCACACCTGGAGTATTGCGTACAGTTTTGGTCTCCTAATCTGAGGAAAGACATTCTTGCCATAGAGGGAGTACAGAGAAGGTTCACCAGACTGATACCTGGGATGTCAGGACTTTCATATGAAGAAAGACTGGATAGACTCGGTTTGTACTCGCTAGAATTTAGAAGATTGAGGGGGGATCTTATAGAAACTTACAAAATTCTTAAGGGGTTGGACAGGCTAGATGCAGGAAGATTGTTCCCGATGTTGGGGAAGTCCAGAACAAGGGGTCACAGTTTAAGGATAAGGGGGAAATCTTTTAGGACCGAGATGAGGAAAACATTTTTCACACAGAGAGTGGTGAATCTCTGGAATTCTCTGCCACAGAAGGTAGTTGAGGCCATATTGGCTATATTTAAGAGGGAGTTAGATGTGGCCCTTGTGGCTAAAGGGATCAGGGGGTATGGAGAGTAGGCAGGTACAGGATACTGAGTTGGATGATCAGCCATGATCATATTGAATGGCGGTGCAGGCTCAAAGGGCCGAATGGCCTACTCCTGCACCTATTTTCTATGTTTCTATGAAAGTTACTAGAGTATTCTGAGGGATATGATACAATACAATACCGTTTATTTGTCATTTGAACCTCAAATGAAGTTCAAACGAAATTTGGTTTCTGCAGTCATACAACAAGAAAAAAACCAAGACACACACCAACACAATTTACACAAACATCCATCACAGTGGGTCTCCTCCTCACTGTGATGGAAGGCAAAGTCTTGTCTCTCCCCTGCAGGCATTTGGATGGACAAGGGCTGATTAGGGATAGTCAGCATGGTTTTGTATATGGGAGTTTGTGTCTCACAAATCTGATCATTTTTGGAAGACGTGACCATAAAGGTCGGTGAGGGAAGGGCTGTAGATGTATATATGGACTTCAGATATGATAAGGTTCCGCATGGTAGGCTGCTCTGGAATGTTAGATTGCATGGGATCCACAGAGAGATAGCTGAATGGATAGAAAATTGACTTTATGGAATGTTGCTTCTCAGACTAGATGCCTGTGACCAGTGGTGTGCCTCAGGGTTCGGTACTGGGCCCGTTACTGTTTGTCATCTACATCAATAATTTGGATGAGAACATACAGGGCAAGATTAGCAACTTTGCTGATGATACAAAAGTGGGTGGTATTGTAGATAGTGAAGATAGTTCTCAAAAAGTGCAGCAGGATCTTGATCGATTGGCCAGGTGGGCGGAGGAATAGTTGATGGAATTTAATACAAAGAAATGTCAGGTGTTGCATTTTGGGAAACACATGGGCAGAGCCTTCAGCACATTGGTATTAATCAGACAGATATTGTGTGTAGAAATGAGAAGCTCACATAAACAAAACATTGGTGAGGTCACCTTTTAAAGTATTGTGTTCAGTTCTGGGCACCATGTTATGGGAAAGATGTTGTCAAGCTGGAAAGGGTGCAGAGAAGATTTACAAGTCACCAGGACTTGAGGGTCTGGGCTATAGGGAGAGGTTGAGCAAATTGGGACGAGCGCAGGAGGATGAGAGGTGATCTTATCGAGGTGGACAAAATCATGAGGGGAATAGATCGGGTAAACGCACAGAGTCTTTGCCCAGAGTAGGAGAATCGAGAACCAGAGGACATAGATTTAAGGTGAGGGAGGAAAGATTTAATAGGAACCTGAGGGGTAACATCTTTTACACAAACGGTGGTGGGTGCATGGAACGAGCTGCCGGAGGAGGGAGTTGAGGCAGGGACTATCCAACATTTAAGAAACATTTAGACAGGTACATGGATAGGACAGGTTTGGAGGGATAAATGCAGATGTGGGATTAGTGTAGATGGGACATGTTGGTTGGTGTGGGCAAGTTGGGCTGAATGGCCTGCTTTCACGCTGTATGACTCTCACATTTGTCAGGTTTAAATTCCTGTTGCCATTGATGTGCTTAACTTGCCATTTAAGCTTGACGACTTGATTTAATCCATCTCATGCTGCAGTCTGAGACAATTATCCTCACTCTCCACACCACCACTCAGTTTGGTGGCAGCTACAAGTTAGTCACACCTCCTGCATTTGTATCCAAATTGTTGGTGTAAATGAAAGGACTAGTGCTGATCTTGTAGGACACCTTTGCTCAGATCAACCCTCCATCAAGATCTGCCTCCTACTACAAAGCCGGCTGCACTGGACCCCATGGATCACAACCGTCTGCATCTGACAAAGGTTCTACTGAAGTCCGCGGGGACACCACCCATCTCACACTGAGAGTCAGGAAAGTCACTGAAGAAGGGTCTCTACCCAAAACGTCACCTTTTCCTTTTCTCCAGAGATGCTGCCTGATCCGCTGAGTTACTCCAGCTTTTTGTGTCTTTCTTCGGTTTATGCCAGCATCTGCAGTTCCTTCCTACACCACCCATTACATTGTTCTCCTCTAAGATACTTAATTCCCACCTCAATAAATGTCATTAAATTTGCGGGACAGATTTTCACAGAAACAGTCTACCGAACAGTCTCCGCAACGGCTAGGTTGTTGCCTTGATCCTCCAACCTACTTCTTTGTGGACATTGCACTTTTTCTGTGCAACTGTAACGCTGTAACACTACATTCTGCACTACTTGTTTTTGTAATTGTAATTGAAGAAAGGTCCCAACCCAAAATGTCGCCTGTACATTCCTTCCACCGTTGCTGCTTGAGCCAGTGAGTTCCTCCAGCACTTTTTGTTTTGTTCATGATTCCAGCATCTACAGTTCCTTATGCCTCTATAGAATGATGTGGTTTGAGTGCATAGTGTGTAAACAAAAGCTGTTTCACTGTATCTCGGTACATGTGATAATAAGAAACAATGCCAAAGTCGAGGTATGTAGAAATTAATTCAGTGGGACAGGAGCAGGCAGAAACAATGGGTCTGCCAGGGCAGTTGTGTTTGTGGATTTGTGGGAGAAGGTAAAATCGAGCTGTGCGGGGCTGGGAAACGATAAGGTTGGAGGCTGTGGAGGGCAGAGAGCCGGAACTCTGACCCAAAATGTAGGGGAGAGAGAAGAAAAAGAAAATAATCAGAGAATAAGAGAGGGTGGGTTTCTTAAATGTGTATATTTTAATGCTAGGAGCATTGTAAGAAAAGTGGATGAACTTAGAGCCTGGATTGACACCTGGAAGTATGATGTTGTGGCGATCAGTGAAACATGGTTGCAGGAGGGCTGTGATTGGAAACTAAATATTCCAGGATTTCATTGCTTCAGGTGTGATAGAATTGGAGGGGCAAGAGGTGGAGGTGTTGCATTGCTTATCAGGGAAGATATTACAGCAGTGCTTTGGCAGGATAGATTAGAGGGCTCGTCTAGGGAGGCTATTTGGATGGAACTGAGAAATGGGAAAGGGGTAGCAACATTTATAGGGGTGTATTATAGACCGCCAAATGGGGAGCGAGAATTGGAAGAGCAAATATGTAAGGAGATTGCAGATATTAGTAGTAAGCACAAGGTAGTGATTGTGGGAGATTTCAATTTTCCACACATAGACTGGGAAACACATTCTGTAAATGGGCTGGATGGGTTGGAGTTTGTAAAATGTGTGCAGGATAGTTTTTTGCAACAATACATAGAAGTACCTACTAGAGAAGGGGCGGTACTGGACCTCCTGTTAGGAAATGAGATGGGTCAGGTGGCAGAGGTATGCGTTGGGGAACAGTTCGGGTCCAGTGATCACAATACCATTAGTTTCAATATAATTATGGAGAGGGACAAAACTGGACCTAGGGTTGAGATTTTTGATTGGAGAAAGGCTAACTTTGAGGAGATGCGAAAGGATTTAAAAGGAGTAAATTGGGACAGTTTGTTTTATGGGAAAGATGTGGAAGAGAAATGGAGTACATTTAAAGGTGACATTTTAAGAGTACAGAATCTTTATGTCCCTGTTCGGTTGAAAGGAAATCGTAAAAATTGTAAAGAGCCATGGTTTTCAAGGGAAATTGGACACTTGGTTCGGAAAAAGAGGGAGATCTACAATAGTTATAGGCAGCATGGAGTAAATGAGGTGCTTGAGGAGTATAAAGAATGTAAAAAGAATCTTAAGAAAGAAATTAGAAAAGCTAAAAGAAGATATGAGGTTGCTTTGGTAAGTAAGGTAAAAGTAAATCCGAAGGGTTTAATAGCAAAAGGATAACGAGGGATAAAATTGGTCCATTAGAGAGTCAGAGTGGCCAACTATCTGCAGAGCCAAAAGATATGGGAGAGATATTGAACAGTTTCTTTTCTTCGGTATTCACCAAGGAGAAGGATATTGAATTATGTGAGGTAAGGGAAACAAGTAGAGTAGCTATGGAAACTATGAGGATCAAAGAAGAGGAAGTACTGACACTTTTGAGAAATATAAAAGTGGATAAGTCTCCAGGTCCGGACAGGATATTCCCTAGGACATTGAGGGAAGTTAGTGTAGAAATAGCAGGGGCTATGGCAGAAATATTTCAAATGTCATTAGAAACGGGAATAGTGCCGGAGGATTGGCGTACAGCGCATGTTGTTCCATTGTTTAAAAAGGGGTCTAAGAGTAAACCTAGCAATTATAGACCTGTTAGTTTGACGTCAGTGGTGGGCAAATTAATGGAAAGAATACTTAGAGATAATATATATAAGCATCTGGATAAACAGGGTCTGATTAGGAACAGTCAACATGGATTTGTGCCTGGAAGGTCATGTTTAACTAATCTTCTTGAATTTTTTGAAGATGTTACTCGGGAAATTGATGAGGGTAAAGCAGTGGATGTTATGTATATGGACTTCAGTAAGGCCTTTGACAAGGTTCCTCATGGAAGGTTGGTTAAGAAGGTTCAATGGTTGGGTATTAATGGTGGAGTAGCAAGATGGATTCAACAGTGGCTGAATGGGAGATGCCAGAGAGTAATGGCGGATGGTTGTTTGTCAGGTTGGAGGCCAGTGACTAGTGGGGTGCCACAGGGATCTGTGTTGGGTCCACTGTTGTTTGTCATGTACATCAATGATCTGGACGATGGCGTGGTAAATTGGATTAGTAAGTATGCAGATGATACTAAGATAGGTGGGGTTGCGGGTAATGAAGTAGAGTTTCAAAGTCTACAGAGAGATTTATGCCAGTTGGAAGAGTGGGCTGAAAGATGGCAGATGGAGTTTAATGCTGATAAGTGTGAGGTGCTACAACTTGGCAGGACAAATCAAAATAGGACGTACATGGTAAATGGTAGGGAATTGAAGAATGTATGTGAACAGAGGGATCTGGGAATAACTGTGCACAGTTCCCTGAAAGTGGAATCTCATGTAGATAGGGTGGTAAAGAAAGCTTTTGGTGTGCTGGCCTTTATAAATCAGAGCATTGAGTATAGAAGTTGGGATGTAATGTTAAAATTGTACAAGGCATTGAAGAGGCCAATTCTGGAGTATGGTGTGCAATTTTGGTCGCCTAATTATAGGAAGGATGTCAACAAAATAGAGAGAGTACAGAGGAGATTTACTAGGATGTTGCCTGGGTTTCAGCAACTAAGTTACAGAGAAAGGTTGAACAAGTTAGGGCTTTATTCTTTGGAGCGCAGAAGGTTAAGGGGGGACTTGATAGAGGTTTTTAAAATGATGAGAGGGATAGACAGAGTTGACGTGGAAAAGCTTTTCCCACTGAGAGTAGGGAAGATTCAAACAAGGGGACATGACTTGAGAATTAAGGGACTGAAGTTTAGGGGTAACATGAGGGGTAACTTCTTTACTCAGAGAGTGGTAGCTGTGTGGAATGAGCTTCCAGTGAAGGTGGTGGAGGCAGGTTCGTTTTTATCATTTAAAAATAAATTGGATAGTTATATGGATGGGAAAGGAATGGAGGGTTATGGTCTGAGCGCAGGTATATGGGACTAGGGGAGATTATGTGTTCGGCACGGACTAGAAGGGTCGAGATGGCCTGTTTCCGTGCTGTAATTGTTATATGGTTATTATATGGTTATATGGTTAAGTGATAAAATCTGAAATATTAAGGCCTGGTGTGTGATATTAAGGCCTGGTGCTCATCTGTGGGGTCCAAGGATAAGTAGGAGGGGGTGTCTGAGAGTTGTCGCCTGGCCTCAGTCCGGTAGAGGTCAGCGAGCTAGACTACCACGACACCTCCATTGTCAGCAGGTTAGATTATAATGTCAGGATTGCTGCAGAGTGAGCGGAGGGCTGTACATTCAGAGGGGGTGAGGTTGGAGTAGATAAGGGGAGTGGAAAAATTGAGAAGGTTGATGCCTCGTCGGCAGTTAGAAATGAAGAGGAGGTGTGAGCTGGAAATGTCTCCCTACCTTTGGGCCAGCAGCAGAGATGATGATGATCCCTGGGGACTGGATCCAGGGCTCGCCGTCCACCTGCAGAGGGATGGCCTTGAGCAGCGTCACGCGGAAGTAGGTGCCCTGTGCTATCCGGATGCCAGACCGCAGGCCGCTCTGCACCTGCCCCTGAATATGGCAAAGACACACCATTAACCTGCAGCACACCCAGCATCATCGCCCACTACCAACAAAGCACTACAATTACGCAGCTGAACATCACACTTTCTCTACGTCTGATTGACTAGAGCTGAGGTTTTAAGGTGAGGGGAGGGGGTAAGATTGAATAACAACCTGAGGGGTAACATGTACACAGAGAGAGGTAATGTATGGGATGAGCTGCCAGAGGAGGTAGTTGAGGCAGGGACTATCACAACGTTTAGGAGACATTTGGACAGGTACATGGATAGGACAGGTTTAGATATAGGACAAACACAGGCTGTTTAACTCGATGACTTTGGCATGCGAATGTTTAGTTTAGTTTAGAGATACAGCATGGAAACAGGCCCTTTGGCCCATTGAATCTACACCAACCACTAGTTTTATGCTATCCCACTCTCGCATCCACTCCCTACACACTACGGGCAATTTACAGAAGCCAATTAACCTACAAACGTGCACGTCTTTGGAGTGTGGGAGGAAACTGGAGCACCCGGAGAAAACCCACGCGGTCACAGGGGGAACGTACAAACTCTGTACAGACAGCGCCCATAGTCAGTCTCAAGCCCGGGTCTCTGGCGCTGTAAGGCAGCAACTACCACTGCGCCATCGTGCCGAATGTGATGACTTTTGACAAAATGGTTTATAGGGAAGGACGGAATGGGGGACAGATAATTTGAGTTAATAGCAGGACTGTTTAATGTGTGCAATATTCTACTGCAGCCCCAAGACAGGATGCAGAGAGCAGTGCGAGTGTCAATCAGGGGGAGAGTGGCCATCTGGAATTTAACCACTCCGGGTATGAGTGACCTCAAGCGGACCCGCAGACTCCACTCACAGGCACACATCTCCACAGATGCTGCCTGACCCACTGAGTTACTCCAGCACTCTGTGTCCATGTTCTCCAGAGATGCTGCCTGACCCGCTGAGTTACTCCAGCACTCTGTGTGTTCCACATTTGTGTCTTTACCATATGAACCACACCAGTAACTCCGACGACTTCCAGCATCCCGTCATCGATGCGGGGCCGGTCATAGTGGCCGTCACTGTCTCCGCCCCACAGATCTGCTCCTGATCCCCAGCTGTGAACACAATCAGATAGCACCGAGGTAAGCACCACAATAAATCAGTAATATGCTGCTTCATTGTAAACACCATTCATTCAGTCCACAAACTCCTTCCACACCACACAGTTTATGGCAACCATACCATTTATAAAACACTGCTACCTATCATTTTCCATTTGGTTTAGTTCAGAGATACAGAGCGGAAAAAGGCCCTTCGGCCAACCAGCGATCCCCGCACACTAACACTACCCTACACACACTAGGGACAATTTACATTTATACCAAGCCAATTAACCTACAAACCTGCACGTCTTTGGAGTGTGGGAGCAAACCGGGGATCTCAGAGAAAACCCACGCAGGTGGAGAATGGGGAGAACGTGCAAACTCAATGCAGGCAGCACCCGTAGTGTGGTTGTGACCCATTGCCCCCTTTCACCAAATGTCACAGAACAGAGAGAGGTGCAGGGGAGTGGGAGGGGGGAGTGAGGGGGGGGGGGGGGAGTGAGAGGAGGAAGAGGGAGATAGATGAGGGGAGGGGATGGGGAGGAGGGGTGGGGATGGGGGAAGGGGTGGGGATGGGGATGGGGGAGGTGGGTATGGGGGAGGGGTGGGGATGGGCGAGGGGTGGGTATGGGGGGGAGAGGTGATGGGGGATGGGTGAGAATGAGGAGGGGCGGAGATGGGGGAGGAGTAGAGATGGGGGAGGGGTGGGGTTGAGGGGGAGGGGTGGGAATGGGGGATGGGGTCGGTATTGGGGGAGGGATGGTGTGGCAATGGGGGCAGGGGTGGGGATGGGAGGGGTGGCAATGGGGGAGGGGTGGGGATGGGAGGGGTGGCAATGGGGGAGGGGTGGGGATGAGGGGCTGACCTGGGGATGTTGAGGAAGATGAGGCCCTCGATGCTGGGCAGTTCGAGCTCCTTGTCATCCACCTGCAGCTTGATTTCCTTATGTAGACCACGTGTGTGGCTGATCTTCTGTAGACCCACCTTCACGTACATCCCCTTGTTATGAAACCTGCCGTACAAAACATAAATCAAATGGGAAAGAAAGAAAATATATTTACAGTCACTGAAATAATGATTAAAGTCAAATAGTCCCAACTACCCTCCTGCAGTCCCCACTGCCACCAACTCCACCTCACTTGGTGTGAAGATCACGTCGGGAAGAACTGCAGATGCTGGTTTACATCAAAGATAGACACAAAATACTGGAGCAACTCATCGGGACAGGCAGCATCTCTGGCGAGAAAGAATGGGTGACGTTTCTGGTTGAAACACTTGAGTCTGAAGAACGGCCTCAGCCCAAAACCTCTGTCCATTCCCTTCACAGATGCTGCATGTCCTGCTGGGTTACTCCAGCACTTTGTGTTTTACTGAAGTTTCCATAATCTGGAGTTTCTTGTGTGTTGTGTGTTTGTGTATCACAGATCAGCAGACAACAGAAGGGTGGAATAATCCCACAGTGTTGTTCCTCAATAAAGGATCAGGCAGGTCCCAACAAGGGGACTCCCGCAGAACCGTGCGGAAGTGTAGTTGGGGAAGTGGCGGTGGGGAAGTGTAGGTGGGGAAGTGACGGTGGGGAAGTGTAGGTGGGGAAGTGTAGGTGGGGAAGTGACGGTGGGGAAGTGGCGGTGGGGAAGTGGCGGTGGGGAAGTGGCGGTGGGGAAGTGTAGGTGGGGAAGTGACGGTGGGGAAGTGGCAGTGGGGAAGTGGCGGTGGGGAAGTGTAGGTGGGGAAGTGGCGGTGGGGAAGTGACGGTGGGGAAGTGTAGGTGGGGAAGTGGCGGTGGGGAAGTGACGGTGGGGAAGTGTAGGTGGGGAAGTGTAGGTGGGGAAGTGTAGGTGGGGAAGTGTCGGTGGGGAAGTGTAGGTGGGGAAGTGGCGGTGGGGAAGTGTAGGTAGGGAAGTGTAGGTGGGGAAGTGTAGGTGGGGAAGTGACGGTGGGGAAGTGTAGGTGGGGAAGTGACGGTGGGGAAGTGGCGGTGGGGAAGTGGCGGTGGGGAAGTGGCGGTGGGGAAGTGTAGGTAGGGAAGTGTAGGTGGGGAAGTTGCGGTGGGGAAGTGGCGGTGGGGAAGTGTAGGTGGGGAAGTGTAGGTGGGGAAGTGTAGGTGGGGAAGTGGCGGTGGGGAAGTGACGGTGGGGAAGTGTAGGTGGGAAGTGGCGGTGGGGAAGTGGCGGTGGGGAAGTGGCGGTGGGGAAGTTACGGTGGATACAGAGTGTGGATGATAAGGTCCCATACAGGGTTGATTTGTTGGTGGCGATAAAATAGCAGGAATTGGTTATTGGATTTTTTAAGGGACAAATGTTTAGGGGTAACATGAGGGGGAACTTCTTTACTCAGAGAGTGGTAGCGGTGTGGAATGAGCTTCCAGTGGAAGTGGTGGAGGCAGGTTCGTTGGTATCATTTAAAAATAAATTGGATAGGCATATGGATGAGAAGGGAATGGAGGGTTATGGTATGAGTGCAGGCAGGTGGGACTAAGGGAAAATAATTGTTCGGCACGGACTTGTAGGGCCGAGATGGCCTGTTTCCGTGCTGTAATTGTTATATGGTTATATGATAAGACGTTCATCAGGGGAATGATCAGATCGTTGCTGGTCCAGGGGCTCAGGCCACATGTTGGTGCAGGGTGGGCAGGGAGTGGGATGAGGGGAGAACACGGGAGCTTCGTGGGTGAGTTGCAGGTTGGTTCAGTGAGGGACGGGGAAACGGGGCAGGTGCATGTGTGGGGGTGGAGTTGGTGCAGGAGGGGGGGATTCAGGTTCAGGTACATCGAGCAGCCGGCATCTGCACACAGGGTCCCTGCCACCTGGATGGGAGGGAAGCCGATATCCTCGCAGGGAGAGGCGGTGGTGGCAAATACACCAGTCGCTGAGTGGGGCATTGACGGGGAGGAGGAGGGTCAGGAGCAGTAAAGGTGAAAGGGCAGCCAGGCCAGGGGAGGGCAGGGAATGTGGCAATGCACTGTGAGGAGTGTGGATAAAGCAGGTGAGCGGCCTGGGTGAGTGCGGGAGACTGTGATGTGTGGGCATTAAGGAGAGGGTCACCAGTGATGTGTGGGCATTAAGGAGAGGGTCACCAGTGATGTGTGGGTATTAAGGAGAGGGTCACCAGTGATGTGTGGGCATTAAGGAGAGGGTCACCAGTGATGTGTGGGTATTAAGGAGAGGGTCACCAGATGGACAGTGCAGGCAGTTGCAGGTTCCAGGGTTTGGACCTGCAGACGTGATAGCGAGGGTGAGAGTTGGGGGAGTTGTGAGAGGTGACTGTCCCTGTTGTGTGTGCTTGCTCACATATACAGGCTTCCGATGGGGAGAGGGAAGGTGCAGAGTAATAACCTGCTGTTGAACTTGCCGGGGTCGTCCAGCCGAGCCTGGTGAAAGTCCAGGCTGAGCTCAGCATCGATGCCCAGCCCACAGTAGTTGTTCATATGTACGATCTGCTGAGATAAAGCAGCACACTGTAGGTAAAAGCTTAGACTGCACACACCCACACATTCATGCACGACTCAATGTCCACAATTACATCACGGTATTTATCCAGCTCCCTGTCTCTCACACACCATTGTAAAGGCAACTCTACATCTTGCAGTTGGTAACGTAATAAATGCAACAGAAAACGTCAAAAAGTAACACGTGTCAGTGTATGCAGTCTGTGGGTGTGAGGCTGTGGGTGTGTGGGTGTGAGGCTGTGAGTGTGAGACTGTGGGTGTGTGAGTGTGAGGCCATGGGTGTGAGTGTGAGGCTGAGTGTGAGACTGGGTGTGTGAGTGTGAGACTGGGTGTGTGAGTGTGAGGCTGTGGGTGTGAGGCTGCGGGTGTGAGGCTGCGGGTGTATATTAAGGGGAAAATGGTAACTAGGAGGAGTATCGAGTTGTCAAGGACTAAAGTGGACATCTATACATGGGGCCACAGGAGGTGGACAAGGTGCTCAACGAGCATTAGCCTCCTGTTTTAATTGTAGAGCGATATGAAGACTAGGAAATATGGGACAGTTAATGGTGATGTCTTGAGAACAATCTGTACTATGTTGAAGGAAGTTCTGAATGTCCTATGGGAGATATCGACCAAGCACAGGCAAGTGGAACTAACATAAATGGGGCATCTTGGTTGGTATGGACAAGTTGGGCCACAAGTCATCTTTCCGTGTGGTACGACTGTGACTCTGTGCATAAAGGTAGACAAATCTCCTGCGTATGATCAGATACATCCGACACCATGGGAAGCCAGAGTAGAAATTACGGGAGCCCTGGCTGAGATATATGAATCACCATTATTTACGGGTGAAGGACACAAGACTGGAGGGTGGCTAATGGTGTGGGAACTATTGACCAGTGAGCCTAACCTCTGTAAGTTACTAAAGAGGATTCCACGGGATAAGAAACACATTTGGAAAGACCATATAACATATAACCATATAACAATTACAGCACGGAAACAGGCCATCTCGGCCCTACAAGTCCGTGCCGAACAATTATTTTTCCTTAGTCCCACCTGCCTGCACTCATACCATAACCCTCCATTCCCTTCTCATCCATATGCCTATCCAATTTATTTTTAAATGATACCAACGAACCTGCCTCCACCACTTCCACTGGAAGCTCATTCCACACCGCATCTTTACTCAGAGAGTGGTAACTCTCTGAGTAAAGAAGTTCCCCCTCATGTTACCCCTAAACCTCTGTCCCTTAATTCTGAAGTCATGTCCTCTTGTTTGAATCTTCCCTATTCTCAAAAGGAAAAGCTTGTCCACATCAACTCTGTCTATCCCTCTCATCATTTTAAAGACCTCTATCAAGTCCCCCCTTAACCTTCTGCGCTCCAGAGAATAAAGACCTAACTTATTCAACCTATCTCTGTAACTTAGTTGTTGAAACCCAGGCAACATTCTAGTAAATCTCCTCTGTACTCTCTCTATTTTGTTGACATCCTTCCTATAATTGGGCAACCAAAATTGTACACCATACTCCAGATTTGGTCTCACCAATGCCTTGTACAATTTTAACATTACATCCCAGCTTCTATACTCAATGCTCTGATTTATAAAGGCTAGCATACCAAAAGCTTTCTTTACCACCCTGTCTATATGAGATTCCACCTTCAAGGAACTATGCACGGTTATTCCCAGATCCTTCTGTTCAACTGCATTCTTCAATTCCCTACCATTTACCATGTACGTCCTATTTTGATTTGTCCTGCCAAGGTGTAGCACCTCACATTTATCAGCATTAAACTCCATCTGCCATCTTTCAGCCCATTCTTCCAAATGGCCTAAATCACTCTGTAGACTTTGGAAATCCTCTTCATTATCCACACCCCCCCCTATCTTGGTATCATCTGCATACTTACTAATCCAATTTACCACACCTTCATCCAGATCATTGATGTACATGACAAATAACAAAGGACCCAACACAGATCCCTGAGGCACCCCACTAGTCACCTGCCTCCAACCCGACAAACAGCCATCCACCATTACCCTCTGGCTTCTCCCATTCAGCCACTGCTGAATCCATCTTGCTATTCCTGCATTTATACCCAACAGTTTAACCTTCTTAATCAAACTTCCATGAGGAACCTTGTCAAAGGCCTTACTAAAGTCCATATAGACAACATCCACTGCTTTACCCTCGTCAATTTCCCTAGTAACCTCTTCAAAAAATTCAAGAAGATTAGTCAAACATGACCTTCCAGGCACAAATCCATGTTGACTGTTCCTAATCAGACCCTGTTTATCCAGATGCTTATATATATTATCTCTAAGTATCTTTTCCATTAATTTGCCCACCACTGAAGTCAAACTAACAGGTCTATAATTGCTAGGTTTACTCTTAGACCCCTTTTTAAACAATGGAACAACATGCGCAGTACGCCAATCCTCGGGGACTATTCCCGTTTCTAATGACATTTGAAATATTTCTGTCATAGCCCCGGCTATTTCTACACTAACTTCCCTCAATGTCCTAGGGAATATCCTGTCAGGACCTGGAGACTTATCCACTTTTATATTTTTCAAAAGTGTCAGTACTTCTTTTACTTTGAAACTCATAGTATCCATAGCTACTCTACTAGTTTCCCTTACCTCACATAATTCAATATCCTTCTCCTTGGTGAATACCAAAGAAAAGAAATTGTTCAATATCTCCCCCATCTCTTTTGGCTCTGCAGATAGCTGTCCACTCTGTCTCTCCAATGGGCCAATTTTATCCCTCGTTATCCTTTTGCTATTAATATAGCTGTAGAAACCCTTTGGATTTACTTTCACCTTACTTGCCAAAGCAACCTCATATCTTCTTTTAGCTTTTCTAATTTATTTCTTAAGATTCTTTTTACATTCCTTATACTCCTCAAGCACCTCATTTACTTCATGCTGCCTATAATTATTGTAGATCTCCCTCTTTTTCTGAACAAGATGTCCAATTTCCCTTGAAAACCAGGGCTCTTTCCGATTTTTACTGTTTCCTTTCAACCGAACAGGAACATAAAGATTCTGTACTCTTAAAAATTCCCCTTTAAATGTCCTCCATTTCTCTTCTACATCCTTCCCATAAAACTAAATGTCCCAGTTCACTCCTTTTAAATCATTTCGCATCTCATCAAAGTTAGCCTTTCTCCAATCAAAAATCTCAACCCAAGGTCCAGTTCTGACCCTCTCCATAATTATATTGAAACTAATGGTATTGTGATCACTGGACCCGAAGTGCTCCCCAACGCATACCTCCGCCACCTGTCCCGTCTCATTTCCTAACAGGAGGTCCAGCACTGCCCCTCCTCTAGTAGGTACCTCTATGTATTGCTGCAAAAAACTATCCTGCACACATTTTACAAACTCCAAACCATCCAGCCCATTTACAGAATGTGTTTCCCAGTCTATATGTGGAAAGTTGAAATCTCCCACAATCACTACCTTGTGCTTACTACTAATATCTGCAATCTCCTTACATATTTGCTCTTCCAATTCTCGATCCCCATTTGGCGGCCCTATAAGTGTTGCTACACCTTTCCCACTTCTCAGTTCCACCCAAATAGCCTCCCTAGATGAGCCCTCCAATCTATCCTGCCAAAGCACTACTGTAATATCTTCCCTGATAAGCAATGCAACACCTCCACCTCTTTCCCCTCCAATTATATCACACCTGAAGCAACGAAATCCTGGAATATTTAGTTTCCAATCACAGCCCTCCTGCAACCATGTTTCACTGATCGCCACAACATCATACTTCCAGGTGTCTATCCAGACCCTAAGCTCATCCACCTTTCTTACAATGCTCCTAGCATTAAAATATGCACATTTAAGAAACCCCACGCCTCTTATTCTCTGTTTATTTCCTTTTTCTTCTTTCTCCTCTTGTGTCCGAGTGCTTCCCTTTTCTGCTTCCTGCCTCCCATTCTGTCTACTAGCTTTCTCTATTTGAGTCCCTCGCCCCAACCATTCTAGTTTAAAGTCTCCCCAGTAGCCTTTGCAAATTTCCCTGCCAGGATATTGGTCCCCCTCGGGTTCAAGTGCAACCCATCCTTTCTGTACAGGTCCCACCTTCCCCAAAAGAAGTCCCAATGATCCAGAAACTTGAATCCCTGCCTTCTGCACCAGTCTTTCAGCCACGCATCTATCCTCCACCTCGCTCCATTCCTACTCTCACTGTCGCGTGGCACAGGCAGTAATCCTGAGATTGTTACCTTTTTGGTCCTTTTCCTTAACTCTCCTCCCAACTCCCTAAATCCTCCCTTCTGGACCTCTTCCCTTTTTGTCATTGGTACCTATATGTACCACGACCTCAAGCTCCTCTCCCTCTGATTTCAGGATATCTTGGACGCGTTGAGACACGTCCGAGACCTTGGCACCAGGGAGGCAGACCACCATTCTGGTCTCCTGACTGCGTCCACAGAATCGCCTATCCGACCCCCTAACAATAGAGTCCCCAATTACTATTGCCCTCTTCTTTTTGTCCCTACCTTTCGGAGCAACAGGGCCGGTCTCTGTGCTGGAGGCCCGTCCGCTGTCGCTACCCCCGGGCAGGCTGTCACCCCCATCCGTACTCAAACAGGAGTACTTATTTGCAAGGTGTACCGACATTGGAGTACTCACTCGTCCCTGCCTCTGCCCCTTACCCTTCCTAATCGTGACCCACATGTCTCTCTCCCGTGGTTTTGGAGTGACCACCTCCCTATAACTCCTCTCTATGACCTCCTCACTCTCCCTGACCAGACAGAGGTCATCGAGCTGCTGCTCCAGGATCCTAATACGGTCCCTTAGGAGCCCCATCTCGACGCACCTGGTGCAGATGTGGACGTCTGGAGGGCCATCCGACACCATGACCTCCCACATCTGACATCCAGAACAGGAAACTGCTCTGGCTGTCATTCTCCCGCCTTACCCTGGATCCGATACAAGTACAATACAATACAAACTGCTGGGAGAAATCAGCAGGTATCTGACTCACAACAGCTGCTCCCTCTTGACCTTTAAACTGTACCTTTATTATATAAACAAAAAGCACTGTACCCTTAGCTCACTGTACCTTTACTAAAGCACTGTACCTTTAGTCCACTGTACCCTTAGCTCACTGTACCTTTACTAAAGCACTGTACCCTTAGCTCACTGTACCTTTAACCAGAAAGCAGAAATGCTAACCTGAGGTTGCACCCAATCAGCTGCTTCCTCTAGTCTGCTTCCACCAATCAGCGGCTTCCACCAGAACTATGGAGTGTGGAACGTTACAGATTTCGGTAAAAGCCCCGCGCCCGATTTAAACACTCACCGCCCTGACCCTCCTCCACTCACTCCAACGGTTCCCGGGCCTCTGTGAAAGCAAGCCCCGCGCTCGATTTAAATACTCACAGCCCTGACCCTCCCCCACTCGCTCCAACGGTTCCCGGGCCTCTGAGGTGGGTTAGGACTATTGAGCATGGTTTTATGCATGGTAGATCATGTCTCACGGATTTGATTGAGTTATTTGAAGATGTAACCATGAAGGTCGACAAGGGCAATGTCCTGTTGTCTATTCAAGCAATGCCTTTGATAAGGTTCAGTTTTGTAAATAAGGGCAAATCTTCTAGATTTAAGGAGGTCCAAGGCACTCATTTGTATATTAGGATTAAGGGGGTAGCTAGACAAAGGGTAGGTCCACTCAAGGCTAAAGCAGGTCATGTGTGCGTGGAGCTGGAGGGAGTGTGTGAGGATTTTATATTACAACGAGACCAAGGGGGACCCGTTGGGTCCCGTCCCCTCAACACGCAGTTGCGGGGGGGGGGGGGGGTGGCCTTCGGCGTCACACACACACACGCACACGCACCCCCCCCCCCTTAATATTATATTAGTATTATTAATTTGCTCCTTTTACCCCATCTCCCGCCCTATCCACTCACGCGTAACCCCCAACTGCGCAGGCATGGCTAGATAGGGGGGTGGAGAGGGAGGGGGGTAGAGATTGAGGGATGGGGAGGCGGCGTCACGGGGGGGGGGGGGGGCGGGTTTGTTCTCGAATGCAATACTCTACCACTCACCCATAGGTCCCAATATTCACCATTCCCTTTCGAGGAGATACGTTTCAAAGGCAAAATGACACACACCCACACACACAGAGTTTTAAAAGTATATAGATATGATATGATTGTACGATGTTGGTGAGGTCACCAGTCACCTCGCTGTAGGAAGGGTGTCATTTTTTACTCAGAGGGTGGTGGGTGTATGAACAAGCTGCCAGAGGAGGTAATTGAGGCAGGTACAACAACATCGAAAAGACATTTGGACAGGTACATGTATAGGAAGGAACTGCAGATGCTGGTTTAAACCAAAGATAGACACAAAATGCTGGAGTAACTCAGTGAGACAGGCAGCATCTCTGGGGAGAGGGAATGGGTGACGTTTCGGGTTGAGACCCTTCTTCAGACTGAGAGTGACGGGAAAGGGAAACGAGAGATATAGATGGCAGATAGACATAAAATGCTGGAGTAACTCAGTCTCCAGTAACTCAGTCTGAAGAAGGGTTTCGACCCAAAACATCACCCATTCCTTCTCTCCAGAGATGTTGCCTGTCCCGCTGAGTTACTCCAGCTTTTTGTGTCTATGGACAGATACATGGATAGGAAAGGTTTAGAGACAGCCAAACGCAGGCATATGGGACTAGGTAGATGGAGCATCTTGGTTGGCTTGGACAGGTTGAGTCGAATGGCCTGTGTCCCTGCTGTGTGACTCTTTGACTTTATAACCAATGCAGCATCTACAAAGCAGATACACAATGGCCTATCCCCCCACTCGAGGACTCGATGCTCAATAATCACTGACAGATGGCTGTGGAGGCCAAGAGATAGTCAGAGATAGATAGTCTTGATTAGTATGGGTATCAGGGGTTATGGGGAGAAAGAGGGAGAGATAGATCAGCCATGTTTGAATGGCAGAGTAGTCTTGATGGACCGAATGGCTCATCACTTATGTTCATGCCACGTAACTCTCCAAGTGGCCTTTGGTTCTGTACCTTTGGTGGTTCCAGTTCAGAGGCTCCATTCTCAGTGCTCTCAGTAAGCTGCTGGCCATCAAGAAGGATTGTCCACCGATCCATCAGGACCTCTTCTGCCTCATCCACGGCCACCAGGATGGAGAAGGGATCCTCATTGGTGTAACCAGGTCCCCAGCGTAGCACCCTGGCCAGGTCATTGCCTTTTGAAAGGAAAATATAACCCTCAGTGTGGAAACAGCCCTTTAAAGCTCATTTTGATAAGGTGGCTACTAAAATTAGCCACGGTAAACGTGGTCGGCGATTGGCTACTAAAATTTGCTACAGTAAACGTAGTCGGCGATTGGCTTTGCAAACTAGAAATAATTTGTCATAAAGGTTGCCACAGGGAAGTGGTTGGTGATTGGCTTAGCAAACTAAAAAAAGTTTGTCGTTCACAAATTAGTCGGGCAGAGGAGAGACTCGAGACTATGGGAAATAATCTGCATAAAAGTGACGGGTGAACGGCCGTCCAATATATGTGTTATTTACTCCTGCCGACTACGCCAATGAGAAAGTTTCACTTTTAAATAAACAAACAGGTTCACTTCTTAATAAACAGACAACTCACAATACGGTTTGGTGGACCAATTCAAAACTTTACTAATTATCGGCCGATGGAAGTGGCAAGGATAACCCCAGCCAAGTGTGCAACACAGACACTTGGCTCTCCTTACTCCACTTCCCTGAACAAAGAATTACATGGTATTTTATACTGTACTTTTGTCACCTAAGCACATTCAAAAGACGTTAGTCATGGTCAGAGGTACAGTCAATACACATTACCACAGGATGCATCTGAGTTTGTCTCTTGTGAATCATCAGTCGCAACAAAGGCATCCTGTCAGTTGGTACAAGGCAGTCGCATATCAAAGTCATCAGTCACTGCACACCTCAAAGGCATCGGACTTTGTCTTAATACCCCTTACTGGGAATAGTCTGGGCTTCTCTCTCTCATCAATTGGTAGACACATTTCAAAGTTATCGGTCATTGTCTCAATACACAGCAACCTGGGGCAAGCCTGGGCTTCTCTCTCTCTTATTAATCTACTGGCGAAAGTCTGCTTGAGATGAAATATAAGTTATAATAGTCCAGGATTCCATTATATATATTTTTTAATATTTTTAACAGCATTTAGCCATATCAATTTCATTATTGGCTTGCATCGTCAACAATTGAAACTAATGCAGACAAACAATAGAAAGTTCATCAAAGTTTTCCTAACCTGTTCCCAAATCTTCAATCTAGTCTGGTGCTCAACCCTCCCAAGATCCGCAGCGTTTTATAAAACATCAAATCTCCCCTGTCATTTCTTTGCTAATCTATCGTAGTCACACAACATGAAAACAGGCTGTTAGCCCCAACTTGTCCTTGCCGACCAAGCTGCCCCATCCAAGCTAGCCCCACCTGCCCGCATTTGATCCATATCCCTCTAAACCTTTCTCATCCATGCACCTGTCCAAGTGTCTTTTAAATGTTGTGATAGTACCCGCCTCAACTACCTCCTCCGGCACTTCGTTCAATACACCTACCGCGCTTTGTGTGAAAAAGTTGCCCCTTGGGTCCCTATTAAATATAACCATTTAACAATTACAGCACGGAAAACAGGCCATCTCGGCCCTTCAAGTCCGTGCCGAACACTTATTTTCCCCTAGTCCCATCTACCTGCACTCAGACCATTCCTTTCCCATCCAATTTATTTTTAAATGATAAAATCGAACCTGCCTCCACCACTTCCACTGGAAGCTCATTCCACACAGCTACCACTCTCTGAGTAAAGAAGTTCCCCCTCATCTTACCCCTAAACTTCTGTCCCTTAATTCTCAAGTCATGTCCCCTTGTTTGAATCGCCCCTACTCTCAATGGGAAAAGCTTATCCACGTCAACTCTGTCTATCCTTCTCATCATTTTAAAGAACTTTATCAAGTCCCCCCTTAACCTTCTGCGCTCCAAAGAATAAAGACCTAACTTGTTCAACCTTTCTCTGTAACTTAGTTGCTGAAACCCAGGCAACATTCTAGTAAATCTCCTCTGTACTCTGAAGAAGGGTTTCGGCCCGAAACGTCGCCTATTTCCTTCGCTCCATAGATGCTGCTGCACCCGCTGAGTTTCTCCAGCATTTTTGTGTACCTTCCTCTGTACTCTCTCTATTTTGTTGACATCCTTCCTATAATTAGGCGACCAAAATTGTACATCATACTCCAGAATTGGCCTCACCAATGCCTTGTACAATCTTTCCGTTCTCACCTTAAACCTATGCCCTCTGGTCCTTAATTCCCCTACTCTGGGCAAGAGACACTGTGCATCCATCCGATCTATTCCCCGCATGATGTTATACATGTGGCCCACACTTGCTGTCGAGAGGTCAGCATGCCTTCCAGTGGATTGACTGGATAGCATACAGACGAGGTTATTCACTGTATAGATGTGATAAGAATAAAGCAATACTAAATGCATCTGCCCCTGCTGCCCTCCCGCACTCTCTCACCTGCCCTTGTCTGCTCTGTCCACTGGACTTGCTAGATTTGTTGTCTACTTTTCACTGTTACTGTCTCCCAATTCCCCTCCCGCACCAATTTAATTTAAACACCCCTGAATAACATGAGAAAACCTCCTGCAACTTGCTTGGCAAAGCAACTCATAATCAAAGACTTGTCCCACCCCAGTCATTCCCGCTTCCCCCGCTCCCATCTGGTACAGAAGCTTGAAAGCGCGAACCATCAGACTCAGGAACATAGAAACATAGAAATTAGGTGCAGGAGTAGGCCATTCGGCCCTTCGAGCCTGCACCGCCATTCAATATGATCATGGCTGATCATCCAACTCAGAATCCCGTACCTGCCTTCTCTCCATACCCTCTGATCCCTTTAGCCACAAGGGCCACATCTAACTCTCTCTTAAATATAGCCAATGAACTGGCCTCAACTACCCTCTGTGGCAGAGAGTTCCAGAGATTCACCACTCTCTGTGTGAAAAAAGTTTTTCTCATCTCGGTTTTAATGGATTTCCCCCTTATCCTTAAGCTGTGACCCCTTGTCCTGGACTTCCCCAACATCGGGAACAATCTTCCTGCATCTAGCCTGTCCAACCCCTTAAGAATTTTGTAAGTTTCTATAAGATCCCCTCTCAATCTCCTAAATTCTAGAGAGTATAAACCAAGTCTATCCAGTCTTTCTTCATAAGACAGTCCTGACATCCCAGGAATCAGTCTGGTGAACCTTCTCTGCACTCCCTCTATGGCAAGAATGTCCTTCCTCAGATTTGGAGACCAAAACTGTACGCAATACTCCAGGTGTGGTCTCACCAAGACCCTGTACAACTGCAGTAGAACCTCCCTGCTCCTATACTCAAATCCCTTTGCTATGAAAGCCAACATACCATTCGTTTTCTTCACTGCCTGCTGCACCTGCATGCCTACTTTCAATGCTCTGATTTATAAAGGCCAGCACACCAAAAGCTTTCTTTACCACCCTATCTACATGAAATTTCACTTTCAGGGAACTGTGCACAGTTATTCCCAGATCCCTCTGTTCACCTGCATTCTTCAATTCCCTGCCATTTACCATGTACGTCCTATTTTGATTTGTCCTGCCAAGATGTAGCACCTCACACTTATCAGCATTAAACTCCATCTGCCATCTTTCAGCCCACTCTTCCAACTGGCATAAATCTCTCTGTAAACTTTGAAAATCTACTTCATTATCCACAACCCCACCTATCTTAGTATCATCTGCATACTTACTAATCCAATTTACCACACCATCATCCAGATCATTGATGTACATGACAAACAACAGTGGACCCAACACAGATCCCTGTGGCACCCCACTAGTCACTGGCCTCCAACCTGACAAACAACCATCCACCATTACTCTCTGGCATCTCCCATTCAGCCACTGTTGAATCCATCTTGCTACTCCACCATTAATACCCAACCATTGAACCTTCTTAACCAACCTTCCGTGAGGAACCTTGTCAAAGGCCTTACTGAAGTCCATATATACAACATCCACTGCTTTACCCTCATCAATTTCCCGAGTAACCTCTTCAAGAAATTCAAGAAGATTAGTCAAACATGACCTTCCAGGCATAAATCCATGATGACTGTTCCTAATCAGACCCTGTCTATCCAGATGCTTATATATATTATCTCTAAGTATCCTTTCCATTAATTTGCCCACCACTGACGTCAAACTAACAGGTCTATAATTGCTAGGTTTACTCTTAGACCCCCTTTTTAAACAATGGAACAACATGCGCAGTACGTCAATCCTCCGGCACTTTTCCCGTTTCTAATGACATTTGAAATATTTCTGTCATAGCCCCTACTATTTCTACACTAACTTCCCTCAATGTCCTAGGGAATATCCTGTCCGGACCTGGAGACTTATCCACTTTTATATTTCTCAAAAGTGTCAGTACTTCCACTTCTTTGATCCTCATAGTTTCCATAGCTACTCTACTTGTTTCCCTTACCTCACATAATTCAATATCCTTCTCCTTGGTGAATACCGAAGAAAATAAATTGTTCAATATCTCCCCCATCTCTTTTGGCTCTGCAGATAGCTGTCCACTCTGACTCTCTAATGGACCAACTTTATCCCTCGTTATCCTTTTGCTATTAATATAGCTGTAGAAACCCTTTGGATTTACTTTCACCTTACTTGCCAAAGCAACCTTCTTTTAGCTTTTCTAATTCCTTTCTTAAGATTCTTTTTACATTCTTTATACTCCTCAAGCACCTCATTTACTCCATGCTGCCTATAATTATTGTAGATCTCTCTCTTTTTCCGAACCAAGTGTCTAATTTCCCTTGAAAACCATGGCTCTTTCCAATTTTTACTATTTCCTTTCAACCGAACAGGGACATAAAGATTCTGTACTCTTAAAATTTCACCTTTAAATGTCCTCCATTTCTCTTCCACATCTTTCCCATAAAACAAACTGTCCCAATTTACTCCTTTTAAATCCTTTCGCATCTCCTCAAAGTTAGCCTTTCTCCAATCAAAAATCTCAACCCTAGGTCCAGTTCTGACCCTCTCCATAATTATATTGAAACTAATGGTATTGTGATCACTGGTCCCGAACTGTTCCCCAACGCATACCTCTGCCACCTGACCCATCTCATTTCCTAACAGGAGGTCCAGCACCGCCCATTCTCTAGTAGGTACTTCTATGTATTGCTGCAAAAAACTATCCTGCACACATTTTACAAACGTACAGGTTTGTAGGTTAATTAGCTTGGTATAAATGTAACATTGTCCCTAGTGTGTGGAGGATAATGTAAGTGTGTGGGGATCGCTGGTGGGTGCGAACTCGGTGGGTGGGCCGAAGGGCCTGTTTCTGTGCTGTATCTCTAAATTACACTAAACTAATCCTGAACCGAGATGGAGTGGGTGGTGAAGATGGAGTGGGTGGTGTTGTTCCATTGTTTAAAAAGGGTTCTAAGAGTAAACCTAGCAATTATAGACCTGTTAGTTTGACTTCAGTGGTGGGCAAATTAATGGAAAAGATACTTCGAGATAATATATATAAGCATCTGGATAAACAGGGTCTGATTAGGAACAGTCAACATGGATTTGTGCCTGGAAGGTCATGTTTGACTAATCTTCTTGAATTTTTTGAAGAGGTTACTAGGGAAATTGACGAGGGTAAAGCAGTGGATGTTGTCTATATGGACTTTAGTAAGGCCTTTGACAAGGTTCCTCATGGAAGTTTGGTTAAGAAGGTTAAACTGTTGGGTATAAATGCAGGAATAGCAAGATGGATTCAGCAGTGGCTGAATGGGAGAAGCCAGAGGGTAATGGTGGATGGCTGTTTGTCGGGTTGGAGGCAGGTGACTAGTGGGGTGCCTCAGGGATCTGTGTTGGGTCCTTTGTTATTTGTCATGTACATCAATGATCTGGATGAAGGGGTGGTAAATTGGATTAGTAAGTATGCAGATGATACCAAGATAGGGGGTGTTGTGGATAATGAAGAGGATTTCCAAAGTCTACAGAGTGATTTAGGCCATTTGGAAAATGGGCTGAAAGATGGCAGATGGAGTTTAATGCTGATAAATGTGAGGTGTTACACCTTGGCAGGACAAATCAAAATAGGACGTACATGGTAAATGGTATGGAATTGAAGAATGCAGGTGAACAGAGGGATCTGGGAATAACCGTGCACAGTTCCCTGAAAGTGGAATCTCATGTAGATAGGGTGGTAAAGAAAGTTTTTGGTGTGCTAGCCTTTATAAATCAGAGCATTGAGTATAGAAGCTGGGATGTAATGTTAAAATTGTACAAGGCACTGGTGAGACCAAATCTGGAGTATGGTGTACAATTTTGGTCGCCCAATAGGAAGGATGTCAACAAAATAGAGAGAGTACAGAGGAGATTTACTAGAATGTTGCCTGGGTTTCACCAACTAAGTTACAGAGATAGGTTGAATAAGTTAGGTCTTTATTCTCTGGAGCGCAGAAGGTTAAGGGGGGACTTGATAGAGGTCTTTAAAATGATGAGAGGGATAGACAGAGTTGATGTGATCAAGCTTTTCCCTTTGAGAATAGGGAAGATTCAAACAAGAGGACATGACTTCAGAATTAAGGGGCAGAAGTTTAGGGGTAACATGAGGGGGAACTTCTTTACTCAGAGAGTGGTAGCGGTGTGGAATGAGCTTCCAGTGGAAGTGGTGGCGGCAGGTTCGTTGGTATCATTTAAAAATAAATTGGATAGGCATATGGATGAGAAGGGAATGGAGGGTTATGGTATGAGTGCAGGCAGGTGGGACTAAGGAAAAAAAGTTGTTCGGCACGGACTTGTAGGGCCGAGATGGCCTGTTTCCGTGCTGTAATTGTTATATGGTTATATGGTTAAGATGGCATGAATAAAATCGTCTTCAGTTTCGGTCACTCTGATATAGAAAAACTGGGTAGGCTAGAAATTTAATATTTTGAGTGCAGGAGGCTGAGGATGATTTATACATGTGTATAAGTTTATGAATAAATAGGGTACATGCGTGAAGTTTTTGTTCACGGGGTAGAACAAGAAGAAGCAGAGGGCATTAATTTAAGGTGAGAGGGGACAGATTTAACAGGCAACATTTTCACACAGTAGGTGGTGGAGGTAGTTGAGGCAGGTACAACAACATCGCCAGAGACCCAGTTTCCATCCTGATTGTGTGTGTTGTCTGTACGGAGTTTGTATGTTCACCCCGTGATTGCGTGGGTTTTCTCAGAGATCTTCGGTTTCCTCCCTCACTCCAAAGACGTACAGGTTTTGACTTGGTATAAATGTAAGTTCTCCCTCGTTTGTAGGCTAGTGTTAATGTGTGGGAGGCTGGTGGGCGCGGACTCGGTGGGCTGAAGGGCCTGGCTGCGCTCGTACTCAATAACAACATAACTATCCTGCACTCGTGCCCCCCTCAGTCACTCAATGCACACCCATCACCCCCACTCCTCACCACGCCCCCTCCAAGTATCTCCCCCCCGTCCCCCACCCCCCACTGCTCGTGTTGACCCCCACGTTTGGTGTGACACTCTGGGGTCAGCTCACCTGTCCCGAGGGGTAGTACAGCCACGGGGGGCATCGTGCAGGCCAGCTTGTGTCGAACCTCATCCAGCACTCCCAGCACCCAGCCCACCGTGCCATCACCCCCGCACACCACGATCCGGAAACACGGCACCTGCCGGAACGTGTGCACCCTGCGGAGAGACACAGTCCCTGTTAGCACCGTCCGTGCTGGCGTGATGGGGGTTTAGGGTGTGGGTGAAGGAGGGGGCGGGGTGATGGTGTGGGGGTGAGTGTGTGGGGGTGAGGGTGAGGTGATGAGATATGGGTGAGGGTGATGTGTGCGGACATGGCGCCGACAGACAAGAAGCCGAAGCAAAGAAGCCGAAGCCAAACAACCGAATGGAAACGAGGCCGAAACGCCAATGAACCGAAAGAGTCCGAAGACGAAACCGAAAGGATGGGATGCATAAATGCAAACTAACCAAAAGGGTGGGACGCCTAAAAGCCAACGAACTGAAAGGCTGCATCGCTCAACAGAAAAGTCCAATAACGTACCTGATGTTGCCGGGGTGCTGGACTTGCCAGCGATTGGTCCAGAGGGGTGGGGTGGGGGGGTGAGGGTGTGGAATGTATGGTGGGGAGGAGTGGGGGTGTGGGGGTGGAGTGGGGGTGGGGGTGTGTGGGTGGGAGGTGGGGGGGGGGGGGTGGGGTGGGAGGGGGGGGTGGGCGTGGGGGGGGTGGGGTGGTGGGGGAGTGGGGGTGCGGCGTGGGGTGGGTGTGGGGGGGTTTGTGGGGGGTGGGGTGGGGTGGGGTGTGGGGGTGGGGGGGTGGGTGTGTGGGGGGGGGGGAGTGGGTGTGTGGGGGGTTGCGGGTGAGGAGGGGGTGTGTGGGGTGTGAGTGCGGTGTGTGGTGGTGGGAGTGGGGGTGGGGGTGTGGGGTGAGGGGTGGTGTGGGGGGGTGTGGGGGGGGGGTGGGTGAGGTGGGGGGTGGGGGTTGGGGGTGGTGGGTGGGGGTGAGGGTGGATGGCGTGGGGGTGGGGGTGGGGTGGGGGTGGGGGGTGGGCGTGGTGGGTGGGTGTGTGGGGGTAAGGAGTGGGTGTGTGGGTGTGAGGAGTTGATGCGTGGGGGTGGGGGTGGGGAGTGGATGCGTGGGGGTGAGGAGTGGATGCGTGGGAGTTTGGGGGTGAGGAGTGGGTGTGTGGGGGTTTGGGGGTGAGGAGTGGATGCGTGGGGGTGGGGGTGGGGAGTGGATGCGTGGGAGTTTGGGGGTGAGGAGTGGGTGAGTGGGGGTTTGCGGGTGAGGAGTGGGTGTGTGGGGGTGAGGAATGGGTGTGTGGGGGTGAGGAGTGGGTGTGTGGGGGTGAGGAATGGGTGTGTGGGGGTGAGGAGTGGGTGTGTGGGGGTGAGGAGTGGGAGTGTGGGGGTGAGGAGTGGGTGTGTGGGGGTGAGGAGTGGGTGTTGGGGGTGAGGGGTTGGTGCGTGGGGGTTTGGGGGTGAGGAGTGGGTGGGTGGGGAGTGGGTGTGTGGGGCTTTGGGGGTGAGGAGTGGGAGTGTGGGGGATTGGGGGTGAGGAGTGGGTGAGTGGGGGTGAGGAGTGGGTGTTGGGGGTGAGGAGTGGGTGTTGGGGGTGAGGGGTTGGTGCGTGGGGGTTTGGGGGTGATGGAGGGAATGGGGTGAGGGTGAGGATGTGACGGGGTGCGGGTGCGAGTGAAGGTGAGGGTGAGGATTGGGCCCCATCTTGCTGGCGTGATATTTGCCAGGGATTGCCGCTCGATGTGCTGTGGAACGGTGGGCATAGTCGGGCAGTTGGCACTGTGTCTCTCCCCGAGATCAGTGATGTTCTTTTTTTCCATCACGTGGAGTGTCTCTACAAACCCAACCTGTATGTGTCACAGTCAGTTCCACTAACCTAAGCCTTACCCTGGCAAAGGACCTCCATTTGTAAGGTCAAAGACCTGATGAGGATTCAGAAGTTTCCGGAAAGAGTGCAGCAGCTCGCATCCTTTCAAACTCCCGCTCTTTGGATTGACGAAGAGAAGGAGAGGACAGGACTCCAGGGGCAGCTGGGAGGCCTGAAGACAAAACAAGTGTTGACTTGGTCATCACACCCCAGCATCGAGTATTAAACCATCATCTGTACCCACGCCACAAGGATACCGTAACGCACACAGTACATTGTGTAGATAATATACAATAAACTATACATTAATAATCACAATACTAGTGCAAATACACCCCAAAGTACTTAGTGCCACATGGTACTCAGCTGAGGTTAGTGTTGGGCAGTGTTCAAGAGCCTGATGGTTGCTGAGAAGAGGCTGTTCTTGAACCTGGAGGTCACGGTTTTCAAGCTCCTGTACCTTCTTCCCGATGGTAGCAGCGAGATGAGAGCGTGGCCAGGGTGGTTCGTTCGCTCCTTCACTTGTGTGTCAGACGACGTTCTGCCATCGCTTTGCCACAGCCAGTGCTACATCTGTGCCTCTGCGGAGATCGTCCGCAGTGCATGTCTCTCCGCTGCAAGTCAGTAGGTGGGCCATTATCTGTACCTCACCACAGTTGTGCTGGTCAGTGTTCGAGAGGCCCCACTTCTTCAGGTTGAGTCCGCAACGTCCCACTCCAGTGCGGAGGCGGTTTAGGGCTTTCCAAGGGGTATAAGACAGGTGGTGTCCTGGTGCCATCTGTTGTTTGGTTTTGGTGCCTGGTACGGTTGGCTCTAGTTCCACGAAGCTGTTCCGATGCTTCAGGCATTTCTTGGCATGTTGGTGATTGTGCAAGGGGTGGCGGGGGTCTGTGTCCACATTGAAGCGTTCTACTGCAGCTGCCCAATCACGTCTTCGAGATGGTTCGTCGATGCCTGCCAACTCGTACAGATGTTCAACCTTTCTCGGCTTCAGGCATCCTGTGGTTTTCCTGCAGGCAGTGTTCAATGCAGAGTCCACCTTGCGTGCATGTTTAGAGCGGCTCCTGACGGGGCTTGCATATTCTGCCACTGAGAAACAGAGCACCAGGGCTGCAATGTGGATTGTTGTTGGGTCACTTCCAAATGAGCTGTTTGCCAATTTTTCGATGACATTGTTCTGGGTGTTGACCTTTGCCTTGGTTTTCTCAACGTGTTGGTGATATGATAACGTACGATCGAGGACAACACCTAGGTACATTGGGGCTTTGCAGTGTTCCACCAGGACATCATTCCATCGCACCTGCAGTTAATGTTTCGCATCCCGGTTCCAGAGGTGGAAAGCTGCGCTTTGCGTTGTTGTTGGGTTTGGGCGCAGGGAGTTGTGTTGGTGGTATGTTGGCATATTCTGCAGTGCAGCTTCTAGTACGGTCCAAATCTGGCTGGTCTGAGGATTGCGTTGCGATGCATAAGTCATCGGCATACAGAAACAACCTAGTTTTCGGGGTGATGGGTTGGTCATTGGTGTATATATTGAACAACGTTGGGGCAAGGACACTGCCCTGTTGTAGACCATTCTTTTGGCGTCTCCTACGGCTGTTCTGACCATTCAGGCTTGCGAAGAAGCAACGGTTCTCCATCATTGTCATGATGAACTGGACAAGATTAGAGTCCTGCAGTTTGGCTTTCATGGTATGGTGGTTTACAGTGTCATATACTGCGGACAAGTCTACAATTACTGCACCTGTGATCAGCTTCCACTCGAAGCCATCTTCAATGTGCTGAGTGAGGTTCAGCAGTTGTCCTGTTGTTGACTGTTAGACGACGGCGACAAAAGCCAACAGCCAGGGTGGTGTGGGTCTCTGATGATGCTGGCTGCCTTTTTGAGGCAGTGACTCCTGTAGATCCCTTCAATGGTGGGGAGGTGAGTACCCGTGATGGACTGGGCAGTGTTCATCACTTTTTGTAATCTTCTTCACTCCTGGGCGTTCGAGTTGCCGAATCAGCCTGTGTTACAACAGGTCGATATGTTCTCTACTGTACACCTGTAGAAGATCAAGAGAGTCCTCTCTGACATACCGAATCCCCGCAATCTTTCAAGGAAGTCGAGGTGTTAATGGGCTTTCTTTAGGATTGCATCAATGTGCTGGGTCCAGGACAGATCTAGAGATGTGCACATCCAGGAATGTGAAGTTGTTGACTCTCTCCACCACTGATCCATCGATGAAGACAGGATTGTGGATCCTCAACCTTCTGAAGTCAACAATCAATTCCTTAGTCTATACCTGCATCTACCTATCACTCCAGAGTTTCTGCCTGACTCAATGAGTTACTCCAGCACTTTGTGTCTTTTATCTACCAACCACCTACAAAGCTTTGTCCTGCCCCCCATCCCCCAACACTGCAATGTCTGAAGGGTCCCAACCCGAAACGTCACCTATCCATGTTCTCCAGAGATGCTGCCTGACCCATTGAGTTACTCCAACACTCTGTGTCCATGTTCTCCACAGATGCTGCCTGACCCGCTGAGTTACTCCAGCACTCTGTGTCCATGTTCTCCAGAGATGCTGCCTGACCCGCTGAGTTAGTCCAGCACTCTGGTTTAAATTTACGAGTCGTTCTTAAATACAGGAGAGGTGCCAGAAGACTGGAGGGTGGCAAATGTTGTGCTCTTTGTTATCCCATTGTTTAAGAAACCGTTAGACATGCACATGGATAGGACAGGTTTGTAGGGATATGGATCAAGCGCAGGCAAGTGTAACTAGTGTAGCTGGGACATTGTTGGACGGTGTGGGCAAGTTGGGCCAAAGGGCCTGTTTCCACACTGTATCACTCTATGACACTCTGTGTCCATGTTCTCCACAGATGCTGCCTGACCCGCTGAGTTACTCCAGCACTCTGTGTCCATGTTCTCCACAGATGCTGCCTGACCCGCTGAGTTACTCCAGCATTCTGTGCCAAGTATCTGCAGTTCCTGTGCATCCAGTATCTGCAGTTCCTGTGTCTACATTTCATCACAGGTCTGAATTTAGCCTGGTCGATCAGTGAAATTCTGTGAGGGCGGGGCTGAGCCCCTCACCACCAAATGGCCCCACCTGCGACCCTGCTCTTGTATGTCCCTGATGGTGCAGCTGATATGCTGTTGTCTAGTGGTAGGAGACGCAGCAGTGGGTGTCACAGCGAGCTGGTTCTGTTCCCTGTTTATGTGGCCATCATCGGACCGTGACAGAGACTGCAGCTCGGCACACATTGGCCAAACTTTAACACAAGACTGGCCGCCTTCATGTGAGACAATCACGTGTCGACAAAATAAGTTCCAAATATTTGTCAATGCTTTTATACTGTTTCAGGTGTTGATGAAAGTTATAATTAGAAAACCATTAGCACATCGATACAATCACATAGAAAACTCATCAATGCCTCTACTTCCTTCGGAAATTACGGAAATTCAGTCTGTCAGCAAATATTCTCTTGAACTTCTACAGGTGTACGGACTGCTCGTATCACGATCTAGTTCTGTAACATGATCATCCAGGAACGAAGGACACTACAGAGAGTGGTGGACACTGCCCGGTCCATCACACGTACCGACCTCACCACCATCGAAGGTCCATCACACGTACTGACCTCCCCACCATCGAAGGTCCATCACAGGTACTGATCTCCCCATCATCGAAGGGATCAAAATTGCCGCCAGCATCATCAGAGACCCACACCACCCTAGCCATGCTCTCATCTCGCTGCGACCATCGGGAAGAAGGTACAGGAGCCTGAAAACCGTGACCTCCAGGTTCAAGAACAGCTTCTTCCCAACAACCATCAGGCTCTTTAACACCGCACAACACTAACAACATTAACTTCACAAGGTTAATTTCTGGGTTGACAGGACTGTCATATGTTGATAGAATGGTGCAGCTGGGCTTGTATACTCTGGAATTTAGGAGAGGGTATCTTATAAGATTATTAAGGGTTTGGACATGCTAAAGGCAGGAAACATGTTCCCGATGTTGGGGGAGTCCAGAACCAGGGGCCACATTTTAAGAATAAGGGGTAAGCCATTTCGAACGGAGATGACGAAAAACTTTTTCACACAGAGAGTTATGAATCTAGAATTCTCAACCTCAGAAGGCAGTGGAGGCCAATTCACTGGATGCTTTCAAGAGAGAGTTGTATAGAGCTCTGAAAGATAGTGGAGTCAAGGGATATGGGGAAAAGGCAGGAACAGGGATTGTGGATGATCAGCCATGATCATATTGAATGGCAGTGCTGGCTCAAAGGGCTGAATGGCCTACTCCTTCACCTATTATTTATTGTCTAACCTCAGCAACTGTGATCTTCTATGGAATATGTTCTAGCTGTGGCCTTACAATATTATGGTCTGGTTACCTAGGAATAGTTATTATTGTAGTTTTGAATGTTATATATTTATCTGTGTGTTATTGTGTTGGTGGGCCTGCTGGTATATGTGACAAGTAAACTCTCATGACTCCTGGGATATTATTATACATGAATGAACACACTGTCGTTGTGAATCGTGGGGACGAGGAACACCAGAGGTGTGTAGTGTTTTCAGAATTCGCAAACCAGTCTCCCTGAAGCACCCACAACATACCTTCCCGGACTCTCCCTCAGGAAGCCAGAAGGTGGAGCTGTTCAGTCTGTTTTTAAGGACAGTGCACGGGGACCCGTGTGGACAGATACAGTGACACAGGGGACACACACTTGCTTCACATGGTCTGTGAACAGATACTACACGTGTACGAATGCACGTAGCCTGCTAGTCTACACTCTACCACTTACCAGGTTTGTCTTGGGAAAGCAGCTGATAACAAAATGACAAAACAGAAAAATAAACATCACAATGCTGTGACCTTTAACCGTGTAGCTTAGAAATGATCAATTAAAGTTCCTTCGTCTCTTCGCCATGGGATAAAGGTTGGATTATCGAATTTCGTAACATTTACTGAGGTATCTTGTTACATTTCTCATCATCATTTGATAAAACAATTTCAATTTAAAAACAAACAGTAAATTCTCTTACTGATATCTATTTTACTAAAAGTTTGATCTTGACCACTTCCTGTTGTTCGGTATATTGAATTTAGAAAAAATGCTGTGATTTTTGGCCATCTTACTCAGTCCCCCTCCGCTGCGCAGGACAAGAGGATTTTTCCCATCGATGAAAAATAAAAGAGTTATTAGTGTTTAAAAAATGTTGAGATTCTCTCTCCTGAAGGCCACGCCCCTTCCGGAGGGACTATATAACCCGGAGGTGTTGAGTGCCTCAGTCAGTCTCTGCAAGATGGGGGAGCGAGAGGGTCACGTCTCTCAGTCTGAGCTGTGAATAACACTGAACACGTCTACTAAACTGTGAGTGGTTTTACTGACCTGTCAGTGCCCTTAATGTGGTTTGAAAATATAGTTTGGAAATGCTAAAGCTGTGTTGCCTTTGGTTTGGAAATGCTAAAGCTGTGTTGCCTTTGGTTTGGAAATGCTAAAGCTGTGTTGCCTTTGGTTTGGAAATGCTAAAGCTGTGTTGCCTTTGGTTTGGAAATGCTGAAGCTGTGTTGCCTTTGGTTTGGAAATGCTGAAGCTGTGTTGCCTTTGGTTTGGAAATGCTAAAGTTGCCTTGCCAAAGGTTTGGAAATGCTAAAGTTGCCTTGCCAAAGGTTTGGAAATGCTAAAGTTGCCTTGCCTAATTAAAGTTGCCTTGCCTAATTAAAGTTGCCTTGCCTAATTCAAATTGCCTTGCATAATTCAAGTTGCCTTGCCTAATTCAAGTTGCCCTGCCTTCTATATAATTAAATGTCTAATCTTGACTACTTCCTGTTTATGCTTTATATTGATTTTAGAAAAAGCGCTACCACGTACAGCTGTAATTTTTGGCAATCTTACTCAGAGTCCCCCTCCGCTCATCAGGTGCCGAGGATTTTTCCCATCGATGAAAAATAAAAGAGTTATTAGTGTTTAAAAAATGTTGAGATTCTCTCTCCTGAAGGCCACGCCCCTTCCGGAGGGACTATATAACCCGGAGGTGTTGAGTGCCTCAGTCAGTCTCTGCAAGATGGGGGAGCGAGAGGGTCACGTCTCTCAGTCTGAGCTGTGAATAACACTGAACACGTCTACTAAACTGTGAGTGGTTTTACTGACCTGTCAGTGCCCTTAATGTGGTTTGAAAATATAGTTTGGAAATGCTAAAGCTGTGTTGCCTTTGGTTTGGAAATGCTAAAGCTGTGTTGCCTTTGGTTTGGAAATGCTAAAGCTGTGTTGCCTTTGGTTTGGAAATGCTAAAGCTGTGTTGCCTTTGGTTTGGAAATGCTGAAGCTGTGTTGCCTTTGGTTTGGAAATGCTGAAGCTGTGTTGCCTTTGGTTTGGAAATGCTAAAGTTGCCTTGCCAAAGGTTTGGAAATGCTAAAGTTGCCTTGCCAAAGGTTTGGAAATGCTAAAGTTGCCTTGCCTAATTAAAGTTGCCTTGCCTAATTAAAGTTGCCTTGCCTAATTCAAATTGCCTTGCATAATTCAAGTTGCCTTGCCTAATTCAAGTTGCCCTGCCTTCTATATAATTAAATGTCTAATCTTGACTACTTCCTGTTTATGCTTTATATTGATTTTAGAAAAAGCGCTACCACGTACAGCTGTAATTTTTGGCAATCTTACTCAGAGTCCCCCTCCGCTCATCAGGTGCCGAGGAGTTTTCCCATCGATGAAAAATAAAAGAGTTATTAGTGTTTAAAAAATGTTGAGATTCTCTCTCCTGTCAATCACACCATGAAGGCCACGCCCCTTCTGGTGGGAGGGATTATAAAACCCAGAAGTGTGGGCGTGGCTCACTCTGCAAGATGGAGGAGGGAGAGGTCACGACTCGCTGTCTTTAGTGGCCTTGCACCCTGCTTGAAATGGTATGAAACTGCACTTGAATTTGGTGGCCTTGCACCCTGCTTCAAATGGAATTTCAAGGAAGAGCCGTGAGTCAACTGCCAGCCCACCAGCCGTGAGTGAGCTGCCAGCACAACAGGCTTGAGTGACTGAGCCGCCAGCCCAAGAATCCATTCTGCACACAATGTCCATACTAGCCCTCTGGAAACCAGTCCCTTCAGCCCACAACACCCATACTAGCGCTCCAGAAAACCACCAATATTGGAATAGGTGGAGAGGTGGAATATTACGTTTGGGGACCAGCCCTCCCATGTGATGCTGTGACCCAACGGTCCCACATAGTCTAGTTTTAACTATATTTCTTCTTATTTCGTATTGAACGTACAGCAAGCATGTGGAGAATTTGGAGAGGGATTAGAGGTTTATCAGGATGCTCCCTGGATTAACTATAACTCCTTTTCATCTCCAGCCAGTGTCCACCCATCAGCTCAGCCCCCCTCACCTGTATTGTAAAACATGGTGAGAGGATAGAGATTTAAGAGGGAGCTTAGCAGCTGTTTTTTCACTCGGGTAGTCCATATCTGGAACAATCACTTGCCAGGCTTCGTCCCACTCTCTCCACTCTTCCAGCTTTCTCCCCCCCCCCCCCCCATTACAATCAGTCTGAAGAAGGGTCCCGACCCGAAACGTCACCTATCCATGTTCTCCACAGATGCTGCCTGACCCGCTGAGTTACTCCAGCACTCTGTGTCCATGTTCTCCAGAGATGCTGCTTGACCCGCTGAGTTACTCCAGTATTTTTACGCAAGATCTGCAGTTCCGTATGTATATCTCTCAACCCTTTTCTATCCAGCTATTGTCCAAATGTCTTTTAAAAGTCACAATTGTAGCCGCTTCTATAGTTTCCTCTGGCAGCTTGTTCCGGATACGGACTTCCTTCTGAGTGAAAATGCAGCTTCTGAGGGCTATCTTCAATCTCTATCCTCTCACCTTATGCCTGTGCCCTCCACTTTTACAATCCTCTATCCTGGGAAAAAGACTTTGTGCATTTACCCCATCTAGTCCTGTCATGATTTTGCACACCTCTATAAGATCACCCCTCAGCTTACTGCACTCCAAGGAATAGAGTCCCAGCCTGCTCAACCTTTCACTGTAGCTCAGGCCCTCGAGTCTTGGCAACATCCTCGTAAATCTTCTCTGCACCCTTTCCAGCTTGACAACACCCTTCCTATAGCAGGGTGACCAAAACTGAACACAATATTCCAAGGTAGACAAATATGCTGGAGGAACTCAGCAGGGTGAGGCAGCATCTATGGAGAGAAGGAATATGTGATGTTTTGGGTCCAGACCCAAGGGTTTAGACCCGAAATGTTGCCTATTCCTTCACTCCATAGATGCTCCATTCCTTCTCTCCATAGATGCTGCCTCACCTGCTGAGTTCCTCCAGCATTTTTGTCTACCTTCGATTTGTCCAGCATCTGCAGTTCTTTCTTAAACAATATTCCAAGTGTGGTTGTGTTTGGCAATGTTGTAATGCAAGCATTGAATCACAAGAGATTCACCAAAATATGAAAATTGTCTGGAAAAGTGAAAATGAGATACACAATGCAAACATTTGGGTTATCAATGGGGTTAGGCTAGGTAAGGGGGAGGTGCAGCGAGACCTGGGTATCCTTGTACACCAGTCACTGAAAGTTGGCTTACAGGTACAGCAGGCAGTGAAGAAAGCTAATGGAATGTTGGCCTTCATAACAAGAGGATTTCAGTATAGGAGTAAAGAGGTTCTTCTGCGATTGTGTAGGGCTCTGGTGAGACCACATCTGGAGTATTGTGTACAGTTTTGGTCTCCTAATTTGAGGAAGGACATCTTTGTGATTGAGGCAGCGCAGCATAGGTTCGCGAGATTGATCCCTGGGATGGCGGGACTGTCATATGAGGAAAGATTGAAAAGACTAGGTTTGTATTCACTGGATTTTAGGATGAGGGGATATCTTATAGAAACATATAAAATTATAAAAGGACTGGACAAGCTAGATGCAGGAAAAATGTTGCCAATGTTGGGTGAGTCCAGAACCAGGGGCCACAGTCTTCGAATAAAGGGGAGGTCATTTAAGACTGAGGTGAGAAATAACTTATTCACCCAGAGAGTTGTGAATTTATGGAATTCCCTACCACAGGGGGCAGTGGAGGCCAAGTCACTGGATGGATTTAAGAGAGAGTTAGATAGAGCTCTAGGGGCTAGTGGAATCAAGGGATATGGGGAGAAGGCAGGCACGGGTTATTGATTGGGGACGATCAGCCATGATCACAATGAATGGCGGTGCTGGCTCGAAGGGCCGAATGGCCTCCTCCTGCACCTATTTTCTAAGTTTCATTGCCGGCTGCCGAGGTCTGAGATGCCATGGAGCGCTGTTAACATCATTGCACCAAGGGCACACTGTTACAAACAACCTGCAAATTAGCCCACACATTTTTAAAACATTTTTCCAGTTAGTAACAATGATGTTTCTCATGGTATTAATTAATGCCTGGATGCAGTTATACGGCACGGAAACAGGCCCTTAGGCCCAACTCGTCCATGGCCATCCCAGCTAGTATCATTATTTTCATGGTTCCATTAGTTTAATTAATGATAGTGTCAGGGTGAGAGAATGGCAGCAGGCAGATATAGAGTGATGCATGATGGGTAGGTACAGAAAGCAGGCGCATAAGCTGACTTGTGGGCAGTTGTTGGGGAGGAGATGACTGCACTGGTGATGCCTGCACTCACTCCCCATTCTTCTCACCTATAATTGACCATAGTGCTCCTGTTCACCTGCTTCCCCCAAATTGTAATTGATCTTGCATCTCATCCCTTGCAAAGCCTATCCCATCTCAATAATTCCCATTGTGAGGGGCGGTGCTAGCTAGAAAAACAGCTGAACTCTACGTCATGTGAAGAACACTAAGCATGTACGTGGATGGAGTACGCCTGCTGTGCGTTTATCCATACAGTAACGTGTTTGAAACGTTGCACAAATGATACGGATACTGCAGGAATGCACATTCCTCTCTTCCTTTTGTCTGTGTTTGCAGTAAGTCTAAGTAGTAACATGGTCATATTGAACTAACCGTCTTGTTTGAATCACGTATTCAATGTTGCTCCGTCCCTACAATCATTTTACAGTAAGTTCAGGCTTTAAATGGATAGTGGACAAAAATGCTGGAGAAACTCAGCGGGTGAGGCAGCATCTATGGAGCGAAGGAAATAGGCAACGTTTCAGGTCGAGATCCTTCTTCAGACTGATGTGAGGGTGGGGGGGGGGGGGGGGGAGAAGAAAGGAAGAGGAGGAGCCAGAGGGCTGGGGGGGAGCTGAGAAGAGGAGGAGAAAGTAGGGACTAACTGAAATTAGAGAAGTTAATGTTCATACCGCTGGGGTGCAGACTGCCCAAGCGAAATATGAGGTGCTGCTCCTCCAATTTACAGTAGTCCACACTCTGGCCATGGAGGAGGCCCAGGACAGAAAGATCGAATTCGGATTGGGAGGGGGAGTTGAAGTGCTGAGCCACCGGGAGATCAGATCGATTATTGTGAACCAAGCGGAGGTTTTCGGCGAAGCGATCGCCAAGCCTACGCTTGGTCTCACTGTAGAGCAGCTGACATCTAGAGCAGCGGATGCAATAGATGAGGTTGGAGGAGGTGCAGGTGAACCTCTGCCGCACCTGGAAAGACTGCTTGGGTCCTTCAATAGAGTCAAGGGGGGAGGTAAAGCGACCAGTGTAGCATTTCCTGCGGTTGCAAGGGAAAGTGCCAGGAGAGTGTGGTTTGTGTGGGAAGGGACAAATTGACCAGGGAGTTTTGGAGGGAGCGGTCTCTGCAGAAAGCAGACAGGGGAGAAGATGGGAAGATGTGGCAAGTGGTGGGATCACGTTGGAGGTGGCGAAAATGTCAGAGGATTATATGTTGTATGTGACGGCTGGTAGGGTGGAAGGTGAGGACAAGGGGGACTGGGGGTATGGGGAGTGAGAGTAGAGTCATGGGGTATAGGAGACCCTGGTGAGAGCCTCATCTATAGTAGAAGAGGGGAACCCCCATTACCTGAAGAATGAGGACATCTCCAATGTCCTGGGTGCAGATGCGGCGTAGACAGAGGAATTGGGAGTAGAGGATGGAGTCCTTACAGGAAGCTGGGTGGGAAGAAGTGTAGTCCAGATAACCATGGGAGTCAGTGGGTTTATACTGGATGTTGGGCAGTAGTCTATCTCCTGCGATGGAGATAGTGAGGTCAAGAAATGGTAGGGAAATGTCGGAAATGGTCCAGGTGTACTTAAGTGCCGGATGGAAGTTAGTGGTGAAATGAAATGATCGCTTCGCTGAACACCTCCGCTCATTTCGCAATAACCAACCTGATCTCCCGGTGGCTTAGTACTTTAACTCCCCCTCCCATTCCGAATCCGACCTTTCTGTCCTGGGCCTCCTCCATGGCCAGAGTGAGGACCACCATAAATTGGAGGAGCAGCACCTCATATCTCGCTTGGACAGTCTGCACCCCAGCAGTATGAACAGTGACTTCTCTAATTTCAGGTAGTCCCTACTTTCTGCTCCCCTTCTCAGCTCTCTCTCAGCCCACTGGCTCCTCCTCTTACTTTCTTCTTCCCGTCCCCCCACCCTCACATCAGTCTGAAGAAGGGTTTCGACCCGAAACGTTGTAATTTCCTTCGCTCCATAGATGCTGCCTCACCCGCTGAGTTTCTCCAGCATTTTTAGCTACCTTCGATTTTAAAGCATCTGCAGTTCCTTCTTAAACACTTTACATGAATAGGGTAGGTTTAGAGGGTCCGGGCCAAATGCAGGCAAACGGATGACCCTAAGATGTTTGGCATGGACAGGTTTGGACAAAGGGCCTGTTTCTTGGCTGCGTTACTGAGACGTTTACCTGAATGTCAGGAATTATAACTGTAGAGAGCTGTTTGTCATTGATGGTAGTGTCTCTAACAAGCATGTAAATCCTCTCCGCCTCAGCAAAGCAAGAAATCTCCAGCACAACGGCACCTGAAACACAGTACAAGCTGAAGTCAGACCCAATCCAACGATACATACATGCCCCTCACCCCGGACAGCCTGCTCCCAAACCAACAACATTGTCTGTGAAGATTATCAAACATTAAACAGCTCCACACTTGCTTAGTATGTTCAGTTTTGGTCACCCTGCAAAGGGTGCAGAGAAGAATTACAAGGATGTTGCCATGACTTGTGAAACCGAGATAAAGGGAGCGGTTGAGTTGGCTTGGACTTTAATCCATGGAGTGCAGGAGGATGAGGGATGACCTTATGGAGGTGTATAAAATCATGAGAGGAATAGATCGGGTAGGTGCACAAACTCTCTTGCCCAGAGTAGGGAATCGGGAACCAGAAGACATAGTTCATGGTGAGGGGGGAAACATTTAATAGGAACCCGAGGGGCAGGTTTTTCACAGTGTATGGAATGAGCTACCAGAGGATGTAATTGGAGCAGGTAATATAACATTTAAAAGACATTTGGACAGGTACATGGATAGGAAAGTTTAACAAGGATTTGGACCGGAGGCAGGTGGGACTAGTGCAGATGGGGCATCTTGATCAGCGTGGGCAAGTCAGGCCAAATTGCAATTAATTATTTAAATAATAGTATTAATCATGAATTACTGTAGTGTTAAAATAAGCCATCCTACCTTGATCTGCGTATAGGTAACTGAGAGACACTGCATTCCCTGGTGAAATAAATAGATTTACTTTAATTCATTTTGCAAACAAGGAACTGCAGATGTTGGTTTACGAAAAAAGACACAAAGTGCTGGAGTAACTCAGCAGGTCAGGTAGCATCTCTGGGAAACATGGATAGGTGACATTTCTGGTTGGGATCCTTCTTCAGACTGAATAATGTCACCTATCCATGTTCTCCAGAGATGCTCCCTGACCCGCTGAGTTACTCCAGCACTCTGTGCCTTAACTTTATTTTGATTCATTTTCATATATAAATTCAGACTGAATATCTTTCAAAGCAGAATATACAATGCGAGAATAAAACAAACATATTTGTGTCAGTGTTTAATTACCCAGGTTCCTGAAACTAAGACAAAATCATCATTACATTAAAATGTAATTAACAGAGTTATAGAGTCATACAGATTGAACAAAAGCCCGTGCTATCAGCAATGGCTAAAATTAATGTGTGATGGAATACTCTCTGTAATGTGTGATGGATGATCAGTCATGGTCATATTGAATGGCGATGCAGGTTCGAAGGGCCGAATGGCCTACTCCTGCACCTATTTTCTATGTTTCTCCCTGTACAGTGCATTCAGAAAGTAAGACCCCTTCACTTTTCCACATTTTGTTAAGTCACGGCCTTATTCTAAAAGGATGAAATTCATTTTTTTAATCATCAATCTGTTGCTCAGAAGGGTAGGGAAAAGAAGAGGAGGGCAATAGTAATAGGGGACTTTATAGTTAGGGGGTCAGATAGGCGATTCTGTGGACGCAGTCAGGAGACCCGGATGGTAGTTTGCCTCCCTGGTGCCAGGGTCTGGGATGTGTCTGAACGTGTCCAAGATACCCTGAAATGGGAGGGAGAGGAGCCTGAGGTTGTGGTACACATAGGTACCAATGACATACGTAGAAAAAGAGAAGAGGTCCTGAAAGGAGAATTTAGGGAGTTAGGAAGAGAGTTAAGGAGAAGGACCGCAAAAGTAACAATCTCAGGATTACTGCCTGTGCCACAAGACAGTGAGAGTAGGAATGGAGTGAGGTGGAGGATAAATGCGTGGCTGAGGGACTGGTGCAGATGGCAGGGATTCAAGTTTCTGGATCATTGGGACCTCTTTTGGGGAAGGTGTGACCTGTAAAAAAGGACGGGTTGCACTTGAACCCGAGGGGGACCAATATCCTGGCGGGGAGATTTGCAAAGGCTACTGGGGAGACTTTAAACTAGAACGGTTGAGACTCAAATAGAGAAAGCTAGTAGACAGTGTGTGAGGCAGGAGGCAGAGAAGGGAAGCACTCAGACCCAACAGGTAGGGGAGAAAGAAGAAAAAGATAACAAACGGAGAATAAGAGGTGGTGGGTTTCTTAAATGTGTATATTTTAATGCTAGGAGCATTGTATAAGAAAAGTGGATGAACTTAGAGCCTGGATTGACACCTGGAAGTATGATGTTCAAAAGGGAACTGCAGATGCTGGAATATCGAAGGTACACAAAATTGCTGGAGGAACTCAGCGGGTGCAGCAGTGCTGCTGCACCCGCTGAGTTCCTCCAGCAATTTTGTGTACCCTGGAAGTATGATGTTGTGGCGATTAGTGAAACATGGTTGCAGGATTAGTGAAACATGGTTGTGATTGGAAACTAAATATTCCAGGATTTCGTTGCTTCAGGTGTGATAGAATTGGAGGGGCAAGAGGTGGAGGTGTTGCATTGCTTGTCAGGGAAGATATTACAGCAGTGCTTTGGCAGGATAGATTAGAGGGCTCGTCTAGGGAGGCTATTTGGGTGAAACTGAGAAATGGGAAAGGTGTAGCAACACTTATAGGGGTGTATTGTAGACCGCCTAATGGGGAGCGAGAATTGGAAGAGCAAATATGTAAGGAGATAGCAGGTATTAGTAGTAAGCACAAGGTAGTGATTGTGGGAGATTTCAATTTTCCACACATAGACTGGGAAACATTCTGTAAAAGGGCTGGATGGTTTGGAGTTTGTAAAATGTGTGCAGGATAGTTTTTTGCTGCAATACATAGAGGTACCTACTAGAGAAGGGGCAGTGCTGGACCTCCTGTTAGGAAATGAGACAGGTCAGGACTAGGGGAGAATAAGTGTTCGGCACGGACTAGAAGGGCCGAGATGGCCTGTTTCCGTGCTGTAATTGTTATATGGTTATATGGTCCATGAGAGATTGAAAGATTTTCGGGGAGCGTGAGACAAATCCAGTTTAGTGAAGACTCTTGCTCCTCTAAGTTCTGCGTATAGATCTTACGAGATTGGTAACAGATATTGTTCGTCATCAACGGCTTAGTTGATTGTGACTTTGTAGTCACCACATAGTCGAACAGTTTTGTCGGCCTTGGGTACGGCCACAATCGGCGTTGCCCAGTTAGTCTGGTCTGTCTTCACGAGTACTCCAATCCGCTCTAACCTGTCGAGTTCTTCCTCCACTTGTTGCTTTTGTGCATATGGTACAGGTCTTGGTCGACAATACACAGGTCTCACATCTTGCTTAAGTCTAATGTGTGCATAGTACCCTGTTATTCCCGTGTAACTGTCAGCAAATATGCTTGCATGTTTGCTTATGACATTTGATTTGGACAAATTGATGCTGAAAATGTTCTTCCAGTCTAATTCTATTCTACTCAGCCAATCCTTTCCAAGGAGGGTTGGTTTATTTCTGTAGCTGGCCACTATAATGGGCAGTGTTACTGACTGACCATTATGCTGAACTTTACAGTTCATTTGTCCACTTGTCTCCTTGTGACTGTAAACAGCCACTGCAGTCTGTGGTCGAAACTCGCGAGCATTCTTTGATGCCATCTCCATTGTGGTAGCAATCTTGCATGCTTTCTCGAATGTAAGATCCGGAGTGTTCACGCGTTTAGACTGAATTTGTTCATCCACTAGACCACAAACAAATCTGTCGCATAGTGCGCGTCCGAGAAAGGTTCCGAAGTTACAGTGCAAAGTTAAGTTTTTCAACAATGTACTCATTGATTGTCTCATTCTGCTTCTGGTTTCTAGTGTCGAATTTATAGTTTTCTGCAATTTACAGAGGCTTTGGCTTGAAGTGCCCCTCCAACTTTTTCATAATGTCATTGAATGGCACGCCATTGCCTTTATGGGTGCAAGGAGATTCACGAGTGTGCCGTACACTTCAGGACCGATCTCCGTGAGCAGAATCGCTTTGTTTCAGTCACTATCTCTCCTTTACCGTTAATCTCCATTATGTTGTTTGCCGTGAAAAACATGTTTGCTCTCTCCATATAGGAGCTGAACGGCTCTTTACTCTTGTCAAAAGTGCCAAGGTTTCCGATGTAGCCCGTGGACGCTGCCACCGTGTCGTCCTTTTTCTTTAAAGTCCGTTCAAAAACCCCGATTTCCTATCTGTTCTGGTGTAACAATTCACCAAAAACTTAGCTGTAAAAAGGCTATTCAGCTTAAGGAACTTGACAAAAGAAACTCAGTCTAAAATGTTATACAATCCCAAGGATGGCATCTTGCACATAGACACAACCTAGAGATAGCCTGACAAACTCTTGACAATTTGTCCAGCTGCTGTTTTAAACTACAGTCCCTGCATAGAAGGATCTGCGGCCTATCGTGTCCAGCTCGCAAACAACTGCGACACAACTCCGTATTTACTGTTTAAACTGTTAAATAATACTGCAACAGTCCAGCACTGTATTTAAAGGATGAGTTCACAAACTCTATCCCATCCTCGTCGCCAATTTTGTTATTCCGGACAGCAGAATGAATAACAATTTACACGCAGGTTGCCTGGATCACGAGAGAGAGATTTATTACCCAACATTCCCTGCTTATGTACAACACCAGCTCATTAACATATGTATGAATATATTACAGTTGTCATCTTCTCCAAACTAATAGTCATCCATTCAACATTTTCCTTGACCTTCATCCCCTTTGATGCATCAAGGCACACAACTGTCTATATAAGGTCACACAGTTGACAGTGCATGTCAGAGCAAAAACCAAGCCATGAAGACAAAGAATTGTCCGTAGACCTCCGCGACAGGATTGTGTCGAGACACAGATCTGGGGAAGGGTATAAAACAATTTCTGCAGCATTGCAGGTCCCGAAGAGCACAGTAGCCTCCGTCATTCTTAAATGGAAGAACTTTGGAGCCACCAGGACTCTTCATAGAGCTGGCCGCCCAGCCAAACTGAGCAATCAGGGGAGAAGGGCCTTGGTCAGGGAGGTGACCAAGAACCCGATGGTCACTCTGACAGAGCTCCAGAGTTCCTTTGTGGAGATGGGAGAACCACTACATCTAAAGCCACTACATCATCTGCTACAAAAAGATGTGAAATGGACGTGGGGTAAGGAACAGCAATGTGCAAATGACATCTGCAAGAAAACTTCACTACGATATGACACGCAAGATGAAACTTGCTTTTGATGACATCAGTTTCATCTCGGCAGACCATTCACCCTAGTGACTGATCACTAGAGCCAGAATTTTGACATAAATGCGATGTGCCTTTTCATGTCTTTTTTGATGATTTCACCAGGATAATGCCTTTTTCACGATCGAGTGCCTATAATCAACCCTTTTTTGCCGTTTTGCTAAAAAGTCGTGCTATTTTCTCTAGTTGTACTGTGATTACAATGACGTCTTCTATGTTAACACATTAATATTATAGTATAAATTACAAGAAAATCTCTACCACCGGGGAGAAACCGGGTGCGCCATTGTCGGTCGTTCATTCATTCGTGCCGCTGCCCGCTGGTTCAGTCTTCTCCAAGATCTATTTATTGCTTCCAATTTTGCAAACTTCCCACAACCTACCAATTCCCTTGAGAAACATGGCGAAACAATAGTGAATAACTTGCAGGTTTTCCACAAAGTAACTGACGATATTCGTAACGTTTCTGGCGATGTAGGTAAAGACATACAAGGAAAATGTGAGAGAGTGATTTTAGCTAACAAAGAAATACAAAACATAGCTAAGGTTCTCAAAGGTAGTTGTAATGCACAAGATATCGACATGAATATAGAATCTGTAGCTTGTTTCAGGTATGCACCAGTGACCTCAGCTGAGGTAGAAAGATGTTTTTCACAACTGAAGCATAGAAACATAGAAAATAGGTGCAGGAGAAACTCTGACTCTGATTACTCTGATTATTAATCTGATCAAAACTCTGATTATTAATAACCCATTTTCTGTTATTTGCACTTTATCAGTTTATTTATTCATGTGTGTATATATTTATATTATGGTATATGGACACACTTATCTGTTTTGTAGTAAATGCTTACTATGTTCTGTGTGCTGAAGCAAAGCAAGAATTTCATTGTCCTATTCAGGGACATGACAATAAACTCACTTGAACTTGAGGAGGAGGCCATTCGGCCCTTCGAGCCAGCACTGCCATTTATTGTGATCATGGCCGATCGTCCTCTATCAATAACCCGTGCCAGCCTTCTCCCCATATCCCTCGACTCCACTAGCCCCTAGAGCTCTATCTAACTCTTAAATCCGTCCAGTGATTTGGCCCCCACTGCCCTCTGTGGCAGGGAATTACATAAATTCACAACTCTCTGGGAGAAAAAGTTTTTCTCACCTCAGTCTTAAATGACCTCCCCTTTATTCTAAGAATGTGGCCCCTGGTTCTGGACTCGCCCAACATAGGGAACATTTTTCCTGCATCTAGCTTCTCCAGTCCATTTATAATTTTATATATTTCTATAAGATCCCCTCATCCTTCTAAACTCCAGTGAATACAAGCCTAGTCTTTTCAATCTTTCCTCATATGACAGTCCCGCCATCCCAGGGATCAATCTCGTGAACCTACGCTGCACTGCCTCAATCACAAGGATGTCCTTCCTCAAATTGGGAGACCAAAACTGTACACAATACTCCAGATGTGGTCTCACCAGAGCCCTATACAACTATAACCATATAATAACCATATAACAATTACAGCACGGAAACAGGCCATCTCGACCCTTCTAGTCCGAGCCGAACACGTATTCTCCCCTAGTCCCATATACCTGCGCTCAGACCATAACCCTCCATTCCTTTCCCGTCCATATAACTATCCAATTTATTTTTAAATGATAAAAACGAACCTGCCTCCACCACCTTCACTGGAAGCTCATTCCACACAGCCACCACTCTCTGAGTAAAGAAGTTCCCCCTCATGTTACCCCTAAACTTTTGTCCCTTAATTCTCAAGTCATGTCCCCTTGTTTGAATCTTCCCTACTCTCAGTGGGAAAAGCTTATCCACGTCAACTCTGTCTATCCCTCTCATCATTTTAAAGACCTCTATCAAGTCCCCCCTTAACCTTCTGCGCTCCAAAGAATAAAGCCCTAACTTGTTCAACCTTTCTCTGTAACTTAGTTGCTGAAACCCAGGCAACATTCTAGTAAATCTCCTCTGTACTCTCTCTATTTTGTTGACATCCTTCCTATAATTAGGCGACCAAAATTGTACCCCATACTCCAGAATTGGCCTCACCAATGCCTTGTACAATGTTAACATTACATCCCAACTTCTATACTCAATGCTCTGATTTATAAAGGCCAGCACACCAAAAACTTTCTTTACCACCCTATCTACATGAGATTCCACTTTCAGGGAACTGTGCACAGTTATTCCCAGATCCCTCTGTTCACCTGCATTCTTCAATTCCCTACCATTTACCATGTACGTCCTATTTTGATTTGTCCTGCCAAGATGTAGCACCTCACATTTATCAGCATTAAACTCCATCTGCCATCTTTCAGGCCACTCTTCCAACTGGCATAAATCTCTCTGTAGAATTTGAAAATCTACTTCATTATCCACAACCCCACCTATCTTAGTATCATCTGCATACTTACTAATCCAATTTACCACACCATCATCCAGATCATTGATGTACATGACAAACAACAGTGGACCCAACACAGATCCCTGTGGCACCGCACTAGTTACTGGCCTCCAACCTGACAAACAACCATCCACCATTACTCTCTGGCATCTCCCATTCAGCCACTGTTGAATCCATCTTGCTACTCCACCATTAATACCCAACCATTGAACCTTCTTAACCAACCTTCCATGAGGAACCTTGTCAAAGGCCTTACTGAAGTCCATATATACAACATCCACTGCTTTACCCTCATCAATTTCCCGAGTAACCTCTTCAAAAAATTCAAGAAGATTAGTCAAACATAACCTTCCAGGCACAAATCCATGTTGACTGTTCCTAATCAGACCCTGTTTATCCAGATGCTTATATATATTATCTCTAAGTATCCTTTTCATTAATTTGCCCACCACTGACGTCAAACTAACAGGTCTATAATTGCTAGGTTTACTCTTAGACCCCTTTTTAAACAATGGAACAACATGCGCAGTACGCCAATCCTCCGGCACTATTCCCGTTTCTAATGACATTTGAAATATTTCTGTCATAGCCCCTGCTATTTCTACACTAACTTCCCTCAATGTCCTAGGGAATATCCTGTCCGGACCTGGAGACTTATCCACTTTTATATTTCTCAAAAGTGTCAGTACTTCCTCTTCTTTGAATCTCATAGTTTCCATAGCTACTCTACTTGTTTCCCTTACCTCACATAATTCAATATCCTTCTCCTTGGTGAATCCCGAAGAAAACAAATTGTTCAATATCTCCCCCATCTCTTTTGGCTCTGCAGATAGCTGTCCACTCTGACTCTCTAATGGACCAATTTTATCCCTCGTTATCCTTTTGCTATTAATATAGCTGTAGAAACCCTTTGGGTTTACAACCTCATATCTTCTTTTAGCTTTTCTAATTTCTTTCTTAAGATTCTTTTTACATTCTTTATACTCCTCAAGCACCTCATTTACTCCATGCTGCCTATAATTATTGTAGATCTCCCTCTTTTTCCGAACCGTGTCCAATTTCCCTTGAAAACCATGGCTCTTTCCGATTTTTACTATTTCCTTTCAACCGAACAGGGACATAAAGATTCTGTACTCTTAAAATTTCACCTTTAAATGTACTCCATTTCTCTTCCATATCTTTCCCATAAAACAAAATGTCCCAATTTACTCCTTTTAAATCCTTTCGCATCTCCTCAAAGTTAGCCTTTCTCCAATCAAAAATCTCAACCCTAGGTCCAGTTCTGACCCTCTCCATAATTATATTGAAACTAATGGTATTGTGATCACTGGTTCCGAACTGTTCCCCAACGCATACCTCTGCCACCTGACCCGTCTCATTTCCTAACAGGAGGTCCAGCACCGCCCCTTCTCTAGTAGGTACTTCTATGTATTGTTGCAAAAAACTATCCTGCACACATTTTACAAACTCCAACCCATCCAGCCCATTTACAGAATGTGTTTCCCAGTCTATGTGTGGAAAATTGAAATCTCCCACAATCACTACCTTGTGCTTACTACTAATATCTGCAATCTCCTTACATATTTGCTCTTCCAATTCTCGCTCCCCATTTGGCGGTCTATAATACACCCCTATAAGTGTTGCTACCCCTTTCCCATTTCTCAGTTCCACCCAAATAGCCTCCCTAGACAAGCCCTCTAATCTATCCTGCCAAAGCACTGCTGTAATATCTTCCCTGATAAGCAATGCAACACCTCCACCACTCTTGCCCCTCCAATTCTATCACACCTGAAGCAACGAAATCCTGGAATATTTAGTTTCCAATCACAGCCCTCCCGCAAACCATGTTTCACTGATCGCCACAACATCATACTTTCAGGTGTCAATCCAGGCTCTAAGTTCATCCACCTTTCTTACAATGCTCCTAGCATTAAAATATACACATTTAAGAAACTCACCCTCTCTTATTCTCTGTTTATTGCCTTTTTCTTCTCTCTCCCTACATTTTGGGTCAGTGCTACCATTCTCTGCCTGCTGCCTCACACACTGACGGCTAGCTTTCCCAATTTGAGTCCCTCCCCCCAACCATACTAGTTTAAAGTCTCCCCAGTAGCCTTTGCAAATCTCCCCGCCAGGATATTGGTCCCCCTCGAGTTCAAGTGCAACCCGTCCTTTCTGTACAGTTCGCACCTTCCCCAAAAGAGGTCCTAATGATCCAGAAACTTGAATCCATACCCACTGCACCAGTCCCTCATCCACTCATTTATCCACCACCTCGCTCCATTCGTACGCTCACTGTCGCGTGGCACAGGCAGTAATCCTGAGATTGTTACCTTTGCAGTCCTTCTCCTTAACTCTCTACTTAACTCCCTAAATTCTTCTTTCAGAACCTCTTCTCTTTTTTTACCTATGTCGTTGGTACCTCTATGTACCACAACTTCAGGCTCCTCTCCCTCCCTTTTCAGGATTTCTTGGACCCGTTCAGACACATCCCTGACCCTGGCACCAGGGAGGCAAACTACCATCCGGGTCTCTTGTCTGCATCCACCGAATCGCCTATCCGACCCCCTAACTATAGAGTCCCCTATTACAATTGCCCTCCTCTTCTTTTCCTTACCCTTCTGAGCAACAGGACCGGTCTTTATACCAGAGGCCCGGCCGCTGTCGCTGCCCCCAGGTAGGCTGTCTCCCCCACCCTTACTCAAACATGAGTACTTATTTTCAAGGTGTACAGCCACCGGGGTACTCACCAGTCCCTGCCTCTGCCCGTTGCCCTTCCTAACTGTGACCCAGTTTTCTGTCTCCCGTGATCTTGGAGTGACCACCTCCCTGTAACTCCTATCTATGACCTCCTCGCTCTCCCTGAGCAGACAGAGGTCATCGAGTTGCTGTTCCAGGTTCCTAACACGGTCCCTTAGGAGCCCCATCTCGACGCACCTGGCGCAGATGTGGACGTCTGGAGGGCACTCAGACTCCATGACCTCCCACATCTGACATCTAGAACAGTAAACTGCCCTGGCCCTCATTTCTCCCCCTTAACCGAATACAATAAAGCCTTACCCGGGATACAAGCCAATCAGCTGCTTCCTCTAGTCCTGTAACATCTGCTTCCTCTAGTCCGTTCGACCAATCAGAGGCTTCCACCATCCCCCTTATTTTGAAGTGTGATCTGCGAATGGAACGTTGCAGATTTTGATAGTCCTCCCTCTGTAACGGCTCCCGGGCCTCTGTTGAGACAAGCCCCGCGATGGGTTTTTTAACTCACCACACGAAGGTCGCTCCTCCCTCTGTAACGGCTCCCGGGCCTCTGTTGAGACAAGCCCCGCGATGGGTTTTTTAACTCACCACACGAAGGTCGCTCCTCCCTCTGTAACGGCTCCCGGGCCTCTGTTGAGACAAGCCCCGCGATGGGTTTTTTAACTCACCACACGAAGGTCGCTCCTCCCTCTGTAACGGCTCCCGGGCGTCCTCTGCAGAAGAACCTCTCTACTTCTATACTGAAATCCTCTTGTTATGAAGGCCAACATTCCATTAGCTTTCTTCACTGCCTGCTGTACCTGCACGCCAACTTTCAGTGACCGGTGTACAAGGACACCCAGGTCTCGCTGTACCTCCCCCTTACCTAAACTAACCCCGTTGAGATAATAATCTTCCCCCTTGTTTTTGCCGCCAAGGTGGATAACCTCACATTTATCTATACTATACTGCATCTGCCACGCATCTGCCCACTCACTCAACCTGTCCAGGTCACCCTGCAACCTCTTAACATCCTCTTCACAGTTCACACTGCCACCCAGCTTTGTGTCATCCGCAAACTTGCTAGTGTTGCTCCTAATTCCCTCTTCCAAATCATTAATATATATGGTAAACAGTTGCGGCCCCAATACCGAGCCTTGCGGCACTCCACTCGCCACTGCCTGCCATTCTGAAAAGGACCCGTTCACTCCTACTCTTTGCTTCCGGTCTGCCAACCAATTTTCTATCCATGTCAACACCCTACCCCCAATACCATGTGCTCTAATTTTAGTCACCAGTCTCCCGTGCGGGACCTTATCAAAGGCTTTCTGAAAGTCTAGATACACTACATCCACTGGCACCCCTTCATCCATTTTACTTGTTACATCCTCAAAAAATTCCAGAAGATTAGTCAAGCACGATTTCCCTTTCATAAATCCATGTTGACTTGGACTAATCCTTTTACTGCTATTCAAATGCCCCATTATTACCTCTTTAATAATTGACTCCAGCATCCACAACCGAAGTCAGGCTAACTGGTCAGTAATTCCCCGTTTTCTCTGTCGCTCGTTTCTTGAAAAGTGGGATAACATTAGCTATCCTCCAATCCACAGGGACTGATCCTGAATTTATTGAACATTGGAAAATGTTCTATTTCTATTTCTAGAGCCACCTCCCTGAGGACCCTGGGATGCAGACCATCAGGCCCAGGGGATTTATCATCCTTCAGTCCCATTAGCCTACCCAATACTATTTCTCGCCTAATGAAAATGTATTTCAGTTCCTCTACCCCCTTAGATCCTCTGTCCTCCAGTACATCTGGGAGATTGTTTGTGTCTTCCATAGTGAAGACAGATCCGAAGTACCTATTCAACTCTTCTGCCATTTCCTTGTTGCCCATAATTTCACCCGTGTCTGCCTTCAAGGGACCCACATTTGACTTTGCTACTCTTTTTCCCTTAACATATTTAAATAAGCTTTTACTGTCCTTCTTTATATTCCTGGCCAGCTTCCCTTCATTGGCGACATTGACGACTGCTTTGGGGCCACCTCCTGCACCTACACACAACTGACTGACTTCATCCACTTCACCACCAACTTCCATCCGGCACTCCAATACACCTGGACCATTTCCGACACTTCCCTACCATTCCTTGACCTCACCATCTCCATCGCAGGGGACAGACTCCTGACCGACATACATTACAAACCCACTGACTCACATGGCTATCTGGACTACACGTCTTCCCACCATGCCCCCTGTAAAGACTCCATCCCCTACTCCCAATTCCTCCGCTTACGCCGCATCTGTTCCCAGGATGAGACATTCCATACCAGGGCATCGGAAATGTCCTCGTTCTTCAGGGAACGGGGATTCCCCTCCGCCACCATAGATGAAGCTCACACCAGGGTCTCATCCATACCCCGTAACACTGCTCTCTCTCCCCATCTCCGCACTCGCAACAAGGGCAGAGTCCCTCTGGTCCTCACCTTTCACCCCACCAGCCGGCAAATACAACACATAATCCTCCGCCATTTCCGCCACCCCCAACGTGACCCCACCACTCGCCACATCTTCCCATCTCCCCCCATGTCTGCCTTCCGCAAAGACCGCTCCCTCCGCAACTCCCTCGTCAATTCTTCCCTTCCCTCCCGCACCACCCCCTCCCCGGGCACTTTCCGTTGCAACCGCAAGAAATGCAACACCTGTCCCTTCACCTCCCCCCTCGACTCCATTCAAGGACCCAAGCAGTCGTTCCAGGTGCGACAAAGGTTCACCTGTATCTCCTCCAACCTCATCTACTGCATCCGCTGCTCTAGATGTCAGCTGATTTACATCGGGGAGACTAAGCGGAGGTTGGGCGATCATTTCGCCGAACACCTCCGCTCAGTCCGCAATAACCTACCTGAACTCCCGGTGGCTCAGCACTTCAACTCCCCCTCCCATTCCCAATCCGACCTCGCTGTCCTGGGTCTCCTCCATTGCCAGAGTGAGCAACAGCGGAAATTGGAGGAACAGCACGTCATATTCCGCCTGGGGACTTTGCGTCCGGATGGCATTAACATTGAATTCTCCCAATTTTACTAGCCCTTGCTGTCTCCTCCCCTTCCTTAACCCTCTAGCTGTCTCCTCCCACCCTCCCATCCGCCCGCCCTCGGGCTCCTCCTCCTCCCCTTTTCCTTCATTTTCCCCTCCCACCCCCCATCAGTCTGAAGAAGGGTTTCGGCCCGAAACGTCGCCTATTTCCTTCGCTCCATAGATGCTGCTGCACCCGCTGAGTTTCTCCAGCAATTTTGTGTACCTTCCCTTCATACTTCATTATTTCAGCCCGTATTGCCCGTTTTGTTGCCTTTGGTTGTCCTATGAAAGTTTCCCAATCCTCTGGCTTCCGGCTACTCTTTGCTGTGTTATACATTTTTCTTTTAGTATAATTCTATCCCTAACTTCTCTTGTCAGCCACGGTTGCCTCCTTCTCCCCTTAGAATCTTTCTTCCTTTTAGGAATGAAATGATCCTGCGTCTTCTGGATTATGCCCAAAAATTCCTGCCATTGCTGTTCCACCGTCATTCCTGCTAGGATCCCTTTCCAGTCTACCTTGGCCAGCTTCCCTCTCATGCCTTCATAGTCCCCTTTGTTCAACTGCATCACTGCCACTTCCGATTTAACGTTCTCCTTCTCAACGGAGTGGTGATACCAGAGTCTTTGAGAAATAAAATTATGAAAGAACTTCATGTCGAACATCCTGGCATAGTAAGCATGAAGTCAATTGCCAGAAGTTTTGTGTATTGGCCTGGTATTGACAGTGACATCGAGTCACTGGTGAGCAAATGTAGCGTCTGTCAAAATTGCTGGAGTAAACACCAAACACACCACTGCAACCCTGGTCATGGCCAAGTAGACCTTTTCAGAGAGTTCATGTAAATTTTTGTGAAAAGGGTAATGATCACTTTCTGGTACCAGTAGATAGTCATTCCAAATGGATTGAGGTTAAGCATATGGGTCAAGCATTACTACCGAGTGCACCATAGATGAGTTGAGATCCATAAGATGCATATTCTGTTTGACAAACGGCATAGATTAACATCAGATCATTTGGAAAAAATGCTGGTAATTATGTGCAACCAGACAACTTTGGTCATTTAATGTAGTATACCTTTATGTTATCATTTTTAACCATATTTTGGTGGTGGAAATACATGCCTTTTTATATCAATAAATGCCTTTTACGTGCCTTTTTTGTAATTTTATTATGCCCTTTTGCCTGCCTATTTCAGAGTTTTTTAGTGCCTAAACATCCTGGCTCTACTGATCACAAGCCACTACTAGTGATACTTGGTCCCAAGTCAGCCATACCTTCCATGAGGATGCAGCGCTGGGCAATTTTACTGTCCCAGTATGACCACAAGGTTGAGTACAGAAGCTCCAAGTGCAACCCAGTTGCAGATGCGTTGTCCCGGTTGCCCCATGAGAACTCTGATGTGGGAAGTGTGAACTCAATCTACACATTGCAAGTTGTAGATGAAGACTTTCCAGTGACTGCAACAAAAATTGCAGCAGAAACAGAGACAGACACTGTGCTGAAGTGGGTCTATGAACAGACATTGAACGGTTGGACTGAAATCGATAGTGGATTGAAGTCAGTTCTGAACTCAGAGCTGAAGCCTTTCCATAATCGACGCCATGAATTATCATGTGAGCATGGGTGTATTAAGTGGGGTTACAGAGTGGTGGTACCAGAGTCTTTGAGAAACAAAATTATGAATTAACTTCATGCCGAACATCCTGGCATAGTGAGCATGAAGTCAATTGCCAGAAGTTTTGTGTATTGGCCTGGTATTGACAGTGACATCGAGGCTCTGGTGAGCAATCTGCCAAAATTGATGGAGTAAACCACCAAAAACACCACTGCAACCCTGGTCATGGCCAAGTAGACCTTTTCAGAGAGTTCATGTAGATTTTTGTGAAAAGGGTAATGATCACTTTCTGGTACTAGTAGATAGTCATTCCAAATGGATTAAGGTTAAGCATATGGGGTCAAGCACTACTACTTAGTGCACCATAGATGAGTTGAGATCCATTTTTGCATGCCATGGTTTACCGGAAGAAGTTGTTTCTGATAATGGGCTTCAGTTTCGTTCAGAACGATCCAAAGAATTCATGCAGCGGAATGGTGTAAAACACACACTTGTTCCTCCATACCATCCAGCCTCCAACGGGGCGGCGGAAAGTTCTGTTAGGAATGTCAAAGATGTTCTCAAGAAACAGGTTTTGTAAGGTAGTTCAAAGCTCAGCATGAAACATTCTTTGGCTAGTTTCTTGCTGAAGTACAAAACCACACAACACACAACAACGGGTTACTCACCTGCAAAACTGTTGATGAAGTGAAGGCTAAGAATATGTCTAAGTCTATTTCAACCCAATTTGGCCTTGAGAGTTGACCAAAAACAGTTAAGTCAAAAACGCCATTTTGACTCCCATAAAAAGGAGAGGTACTTCAAGCCAGACGAGCAGGTTCGTGTTCTCAATCCTTCCAACAAGTCCAGTCGAGACAAATGGGATGTTGGGAAAATAGTGGAAGTGTGTGGAACAAAAAGATACTTAGTTGAAGTTGGAGGTAGGATCAAAAGTATTCATGTTGATTAAATGATTGCAGCCAAAGATGAACCAAAAACTGAGCATGAAGTCCTAATCCCTGAGTTTTTATCTGAAAGTGAGTTGGAAGAGACCATTGCAGTTGAAACACTCAGTTCAGTTAGTATAGACAAAGAAACAGATTCCTCTGGTCAAAGTCAGGGTACTAAAACAGAGCCAAACAAGCCTACAGTTGAGTCAACACCTAAACCTGTTACACCTGTTACTGTTAGACGATCAGGCAGGATCCGTAAACCAGTAGTCAGGTTAGGTTTTTAAGTTAAGTAACTCACAGTATAAGTAAAACGAAAATGTGTAGATAAGTAAAATAAATATATTATATTTATCATTTAAGATTTCATAAATACTGGTGCAAATCAAGTATCACAACAACAAAATTGTAACTGAGTACTTAGATTTAATACTTTAAAAAAGGAGAGCAGTGTAATGTATTCATACATATTCATGTATATGTTAATGAGTTGGGTGTTCAATATAAGCAGGGAATGTTGGGTAATTAATCTCTCTCTCGTGATCCAGACAACCTGCGTGTAAGTTGTTCTTCATTCTGCTGTCCGGAATATAACAACAACAAAGCTTACAGAGATAGAATTTAATCAGGGGGACAGTCAAACTGGTGCGAGAACTGGGAACGGGGAGGGATGTTCATCCGCTGGGTTGTAAGCTGCCCAAGCAAAATATGAGGTGCTGTTCCTCCAATTGGCATTGGGCCTCACTCTGACATTGGAGGAGGTCCTGAACAGAAAGGTCAGTGTGGGAACGGGAGGGAAAATTAAAGTGTTTGGCAACAGGGAAATCAGGTAGGTTTAGGCGGACTGAGCAGAGGTGTTCAGCGAAACGATCGCCGAGCCTGCGCTTGGTCTCGCTGATATATAGGAGTCCACACCTGGAACAGCAGATACAGTAGATGAGGTTGGAGGAGGTGCAAGTGAACCTATGCCTCACCTGAAAAGCCTGTCGGGGTCCCTGGACAGAGTTGAGGGAGGAGGTATAGGGACAGGTATATCTCCTGCGGTTGCAGAGGAAAGGGGTGGTTTGGGTGGGAAGGAATGAGTTAACCAGGGAGTTGCAGAGGGAACGGTCTCTGCAGAAAGGGGTGGAGATGGGAAGATGTGACTTGTGGTGGGATCCCGTTGGGGGTGGCAAAAATGTTGGAGGATCATGTGCTGTATGCGACAGCTGATGGGGTGTAAGGTAAGGACAAGGGGAACTCTGTCCTTGTTATGAATCGGGGGAGGGGAAGCAAGAGCGGAGCAGCGGGATTTTGGAGACCCTAGTGAGAGCCTCATCTATAATGGAAGAGGGGAACCCCCGTTCCCTAAAGAATGAGGACATCTCAGATGGCCTAGTATGGAACACCTCATCTTGGAGGAATTGGGAGTAGGGGATAGTCTTTACAGGAAGCAGGGTGGGAAGAAGTGTCGTCTAGGTAGCTGTGGGAGTCAGTAGGTTTATAATAGATGTCAGTCAATAGTCTGTCTCTTGTGTTGGAGACGGTGAGATCAAGAAACAGTAGGGAGATGTCCAGTGAATTTGAATGCAGTATGTAAATTAGTAGTGAAGTTAATGTAGTCCATGAGTTCTGCATTGGTGCAGGAAGTAGCACCAATGCAGTCGTCAAGAGTTCGGGGATAGGGCCAGTGTACGCCTGGAACAGGGATTGTTAGACATATCCTACAAAGAGGCAGGCATGGATCTTGATCTTCAACCTTTGGTGCATGTGGCTCCCTTTAACTTACGTTTGATGTCCAGGTAAGTAGTGAGCAATGAGAAGTACTGGTCCTGAGACAGGTGATGTGGCAGCCCCATGAGCAACAGCTTCACCTGTACTACACTCTTCTGCTTCTTCGTGATGTAGAATCTCGTCTGGTTCATTTGACGAACAGAGAGCTAGAGAACAATGACATTAAGAGACAACATCAACATTGGTTACATGCACACAAAGAAACAGCCTCAAAACAGAGGGCACCAGAAAGTTAATCATGGAGTTACACGGTACGGAAACTGGCCCTTCCGCCCAACTCGTCCATGCCGACCAAGAGGTCCCAACTACACTAGACCCACCTCGTAGCTTCATAGCTCATAAGTGTAGAATTAGGCCATTCGGCCCCTCAAGTCTATTCTGTCATTCAATCATGGCTGATCTATTTCTCAACTCCATTCTCCTGCGTTCGTCCGATAACCTTTGACACCCTCACTAATCAAGAATCTCCACTTTAAAAATACCCATCGACTTGGCCTCCACGGCCATATGTGGCAATGAATTCCATAGATTCACCGCACTCTGACTAAAGAAATTAATCCTCATCTCCTTTCTAAGGTTACGTCCTTTTATTCTGAGCCTGTGACCTCAGGTCCTAGATACCCCCACTAGTGGAATCATCCTCTCCACATCCACTCTATCCAAGCCTTTCATTATTCGCTAAGTTTCAATGTCCCCCTCATCCTTCTAAACACCAGCGAGTGCAGGCCCAGTGCTGTCATACACCTGCCCGCCTTTGTCCCATATCCTCTGAAACAATTCTGTCCATTTAAGCTCATGGGTGACAATGGATAGCTAAGATCATCCATTGTTTATAATGTCATTGTAAACAAAAAACGAAATCACAATCATAAAGGAAAAAATATTTTTGGATAAAATGCATCAATACATCTGCAGAACCAAATCTGAAAAATTCATAAGCACAACCATCATCTTAATTAAGGTATATCCTCTGTCTCATGACAAGGCAAGGTCAAGTTGGTGGTTAGACAGGACCGGCCAACAACAGCACCTGCCAAGACAAGGACTGATTAACTGGGCCAATGGGCCGAGGAATGGCAGATGGAATTTAATTCTGATAATTCCATGATTTTGTGGGTGGGAGAAAGTAAAACCATGACCATCACTTATCTACCTGCACAACCCGTATCCATTCCCTGAATATCAATATGCCTATCCAAAAGTCTTTTAAACACCTTTAAACTTTCTCTTCAACCACGTTCCAGGCACTCATCACCCTCTGTGTAAAAAAACACGCCCCACATCTCCTTTAAACGTTGCCCCTCTTGTGTTACAGCTCTGTCCCCTTGTATATGATTTGTCCACCTTGGGAAAAAAGGTTCTGACTGTCTACCCTCTCTTTATCTCTCATTGCTTTATATATTTCCATCAGAACTCCCTGCAAACCCCAGCATTGCAGAGAAATCTGAAGTCTGTCCATCCTCTCCCTGTGGCTAATACCCCCTAATCCAGGCGTCATTCTGGTAAACTTCCTCTGCACCATTTCTAAAGCCTCCATATCCTTCCTGTAATGGGGCGACCAGAACTGCACGTAACACTCCAAGTACAGCCTCAAAGTCCTATGAAGATGCAGCACGATTTCCAGACTCTTATACTCAATGCCCCAATCTACAAATGCTAGCATAACATATGCCTTCTTTACCACTCTATCCACTTGTCTTGACACTTACAGGGAGTTATGGACTTGGACCCCAAGATTTCTCTACATCAATGATGTTAAGGGTCATGTCATTAATTGTATATATATTTTCCCCTTACATTCGACCTCCCAAAGTGCACCACCTCATATATGTGATGTTTTGAGAAGTCAACCCAGAGCAGGACCTTCACAATGAACAGTAGGGCCCGAGGGCTGTAGAGCAAAGGGATCAATGAGTACAAGTACATAGTTCACTGAAAGTAGCTTTGCACATGGGTAGGGTAATAAAGGCGCGTTATTTTGGCACGCTGGCCTTCATTAGCCAGGATATTTAATTTGGACGTTGGGAAATTATATTACAATTGCACAAGACATTGGTGAGGCCTCACTTGGAGTGTTCAGTTTTGGTCCACAACTTATAGGATTGGTGTTATAAAGCTGGAAAGGGTATAGAGAAAATTTACAAAGATGTTGCCAAGACTGGTGGGCCTGAGTATAGGGAAGCGAGGCTGGGCAGGCTAGGACTTCATTCCTTGGAGGGCAGCACGACGTGTGGTGATCTTATAACCATATAACCATATAACCATATAACAATTACAGCACGGAAACAGGCCATCTCGACCCCTCTAGTCCGTGCCGAACACATAGTCTCCCCTAGTCCCATATACCTGCGCTCAGACCATAACCCTCCATTCCTTGCCCATCCATATAACTATCCAATTTATTTTTAAATGATAAAAACGAACCTGCCTCCACCACCTTCACTGGAAGCTCATTCCACAGAGCTACCACTCTCTGCGTAAAGAAGTTCCCCCTCATGTTACCCCTAAACTTCAGTCCCTTAATTCTCAAGTCATGTCCCCTTGTTTGAATCTTCCCTACTCTCAGTGGGAAAAGCTTTTCCACGTCAACTCTGTTATAGAGGTGTATAAAATCATGAGGAGAATATACAAGGTCAATGCATCTAGTCTTTTCAAGAACCTGAGGACATGAACGAATTAATAAGTTTATTGGCCAAGTATTCACATACAAGGAATTTGCCTTGGTGCTCTGCACGCATGTGACAACATGACATACACTGACAGTTTGGAATGACACATAAAACATTAAACATTAATAATAAAACATTATCGATTAAACATATGAATTAAATAAAACACCAGAGCAAAAGGAGGCTACAGATTGTTGGTTATTGAGTAGAGCTACTATTCGTGGGGAAAAAGCTGTTTTTATGTCTGGCTGTGGCAGCTTTGACAGTCTGGAGTCGCCTTACAGAGGGAAGTGATTCAAAGAGTTTGTGGCCAGGGTGAGAGGGGTCAGAAATGATCTTACCCGCTCGCGTCCTGGCCCTTGCAGTGTACAGTTTGTCAATGGAGGGAAGATTGAAGGCAATAACCTTAAACATAAGTTTAAGGTTCAGGTGTGGGGGGCAAGATTTAACAGGAACCTGAGAGGTGACCTACTTCCTTATATGGAACGAGCTGTCAAACGAGGTCGTAGAGGCAGGTAAATAATAATTTAAAAGCATGGAATCATGGAAACAGGCCCTTTGGCCCAATGCTCACGTCGACCAACACAACCCCATCTACACTAGTCCCACCTGCCTGTGTTTGGCCCGTATACTTTTAAACCTATCCTATCCATGGACCTGTCCAAATGTTTTTTAAACATTGTGTTAATACCTGCCTTAACTATCTGCTCTGGCAGCTCGTTCCATACACCCACCACCCTCTGTGTGACAAAGTCACCCCTCAGGTTGTTATTTAATCTTCCCCCCTTCACCTTAAACCTAGGTCCACTGGTTCTTGATTCTCCTACTCTAGGTAAAAGACATTTACCTATCTATTCCTCTCGTGATCTTACACACCGCTATAAGATCACCCCTCATCCTCCTGTGCTCGAAGGAATAGTCCCAGCCTACTCAACCCCTCCCTGTAGCTCAGACCCTCGAGTCCTGGCAACATCCTCGGAAATCTTCTCTGCACCCTTGCAAGCTTAACAAAATTTTTCCTATACAGGGTGACCAAAACTGAACACAATACTCTACATGTGACCTTACCAATGTCTTGCACGACTGTAATATAATCTTCCAACTTCTATATTAAATAGTCTGACTGATGAAGGGCAACTTGCCGAAGGCCTTCTTGACCACACTATCTACCTGTGATGCCACTGTCAAAGGAACTATGCACCTGCTCCCCTAGATCCCTCTGCTCTACAACACTCCCCGGAGTCCGGTCATTCACCCTGGTTAGACTTCCCAAAATACAACATCTCGCACTTATCTGTATTAAATTCCATCAACCATTACTTTGGTTCTGTCTTCACTAAGGAAGACATAAATAATCTGCCGGAAATAGCAGGGGACCGGGGGTCAAATGAGATGGAGGAACTGAGTGAAATCCAGGTTAGCCGGGAAGTGGTGTTAGAAACATAGAAATTAGGTGCAGGAGTAGGCCATTCGGCCCTTCGAGCCTGCACCGCCATTCAATATGATCATGGCTGATCATCCAACTCAGTATCCCGTACCTGCCTTCTCTCCATACCCTCTGATCCCCTTAGCCACAAGGGCCACATCTAACTCCCTCTTAAATATAGCCAATGAACTGGCCTCGACTACCCTCTGTGGCAGAGAGTTCCAGAGATTCACCACTCTCTGTGTGAAAAAAGTTCTTCTCATCTCGGTTTTAAAGGATTTCCCCCTTATCCTTAAGCTGTGACCCCTTGTCCTGGACTTCCCCAACATCGGGAGCAATCTTCCTGCATCTAGCCTGTCCAACCCCTTAAGAATTTTATAAGTTTCTATAAGATCCCCTCTCAATCTCCTAAATTCTAGAGAGTATAAACCAAGTCTATCCAGTCTTTCTTCATAAGACAGTCCTGACATCCCAGGAATCAGTCTGGTGAACCTTCTCTGCACTCCCTCTATGACAATAATGTCCTTCCTCAGATTTGGAGACCAAAACTGTACACAATACTCCAGGTGTGGTCTCATCAAGACCCTGTACAACTGCAGTAGAACCTCCCTGCTCCTATACTCAAATCCTTTTGCTATGAAAGCTAACATACCATTCGCTTTCTTCACTGCCTGCTGCACCTGCATGCCTACTTTCAATAACTGGTGTACCATGACACCCAGGTCTCGCTGCATCTCCCCTTTTCCTAGTCGGCCACCATTTAGATAATAGTCTGCTTTCCTGTTTTTGCCACCAAAATGGATAACCTCACATTTATCCACATTATACTGCATCTGCCAAACATTTGCCCACTCACCCAGCCTATCCAAGTCACCTTGCAGTCTCCTAGCATCCTCCTCACAGCTAACACTGCCCCCCAGCTTAGTGTCATCCGCAAACTTGGAGATATTGCCTTCAATTCCCTCATCCAGATCATTAATATATATTGTAAATAGCTGGGGTCCCAGCACTGAGCCTTGCGGTACCCCACTAGTCACTGCCTGCCATTGTGAAAAGGACCCGTTTACTCCCACTCTTTGCTTCCTGTTTGCCAGCCAGTTCTCTATCCACATCAATACTGAACCCCCAATGCCGTGTGCTTTAAGTATGTATACTAATCTCTTATGTGGGACCTTGTCGAAAGCCTTCTGGAAGTCCAGATACACCACATCCACTGGTTCTCCCCTATCCACGCTACTAGTTACATCCTCGAAAAATTCTATAAGATTCGTCAGACATGATTTACCTTTTGTAAATCCATGCTGACTTTGTCCAATGATTTCACCACTTTCCAAATGTGCTGCTATCCCATCTTTAATAACTGACTCTAGCAGTTTCCCCACTACCGATGTTAGACTAACTGGTCTGTAATTCCCCGTTTTCTCTCTCCCTCCCTTCTTAAAAAGTGGGGTTACGTTTGCTACCCGCCAATCCTCAGGAACTACTCCAGAATCTAAAGAGTTTTGAAAGATTATTACTAATGCATCCACTATTTCTGGAGCTACTTCCTTAAGTACTCTGGGATGCAGCCTTTCTGGCCCTGGGGATTTATCGGCCTTTAATCCATTCAATTTACCCAACACCACTTCCCGGCTAACCTGGATTTCACTCAATTCCTCCAACTCCTTTGACCCGCGGTCCCCTGCTATTTCCGGCAGATTATTTATGTCTTCCTTAGTTAAGACGGAACCAAAGTAGTTATTCAATTGGTCCGCCATATCCTTGTTCCCCATGATCAACTCACCTGTTTCTGACTGCAAGGGACCTACATTTGTTTTAACTAATCTCTTTCTTTTCACATATCTATAAAAACTTTTGCAGTCAGTTTTTATGTTCCCTGCCAGTTTTCTTTCATAATCTATTTTTCCTTTCCTAATTAAGCCCTTTGTCCTCCTCTGCTGGTCTCTGAATTTCTCCCAGTCCTCCGGTATGCTGCTTTTTCTGGCTAATTTGTACGCATCATCCTTCGCTTTGATACTATCCCTGATTTCCCTTGTTATCCACGGATGCACTACCTTCCCTGATTTATTCTTTTGCCAAACTGGGATGAACAATTTTTGTAGTTCATCCATGCAGTCTTTAAATGTCTTCCATTGCATATCCACCGTCAACCCTTTTAGAATTAATTGCCAGTCAATCTTGGCCAATTGACGTCTCATACCCTCAAAGTTACCTTTCTTTAAGTTCAGAACCATTGTTTCTGAATTAACAATGTCACTCTCCATCCTAATGAAGAACTCAACCATATTATGGTCACTCTTGCCCAAGGGGGCACGTACAACAAGACTGCTAACTAACCCTTCCTCGTTACTCAATACCCAGTCTAAAATAGCCTGCTCTCTCGTTGGTTCCTCTACATGTTGATTTAGATAACTATCCCGCATACATTCCAAGAAATCCTCTTCCTCAGCACCCCTGCCAATTTGATTCACCCAATCTATATGTAGATTGAAGTCACCCATTATAACTGTTTTGCCTTTGTCGCACGCATTTCTAATTTCCTGTTTGATACCATCTCCAACTTCACTACTACTGTTAGGTGGCCTGTACACAACACCCACCAGCGTTTTCTGCCCCTTAGTGTTTCGCAGCTCTACCCATACCGATTCCACATCCTCCAAACTAATGTCCTTCCTTTCCATTGCGTTAATCTCCTCTCTAATCAGCAACGCTACCCCACCTCCTTTTCCTTTCTCTCTATCCCTCCTGAATATTGAATATCCCTGGATGTTCAGCTCCCAGCCTTGGTCACCCTGGAGCCATGTCTCCGTGATCCCAACTATATCATAGTCGTTAAAAGCTATCTGCACATTCAACTCATCCACCTTATTACGAATGCTCCTTGCATTGAGACACAAAGCCTTCAGGCTTGTTTTTACAACACTCTTACCCCTTATACTATTATGCTGAAAAGTGGCCCTTTTTGATTTTTGCCTTGGATTTGCCGGCCTGCCACTTTTACTTTTCACCTTGCTACCTATTGCTTCTACCCTCATTTTATACCCCTCTGTCTCTACGCTCACACATTTAAGAAACCCTTTCCCTTTAACTCCATCCTCCACTATCCCATTCGACACCCCACCCCCCTTATTCAGTTTAAAACCACCCGTGTAGCAGTGGCAAACCTGCCTGCCAGAATGCTGGTCCCACACCTGTTAAGATGCAATCCGTCCCTTTTGTACAGTTCCCCCTTACCCCAAAACAGATCCCAGTGATCTAAGAATCTAAATCCCTGCCCCGTGCACCAGTTCCTCAGCAACACGTTCAGGTCCCGTATCTCCCTGTTCCTGCTCTCGCCAGCACGAGGAACTGGAAGCAAACCGGAGATAACAACCCTGGAGGTCCTGCTTTTCAGCATTTTTCCGAGCTCTCTAAAGTCACGCTGCAGAATATTCATCCCCTTCTTTCCGACATCGTTTGTGCCGACATGCACTACCACTTCCGGATGTTCACCTTCGCCCTTGAGGATTTTCTGCACTCTGTCCGTGACATCCTGGATCCTGGCACCAGGAAGGCAGCACACCATCCTCGCATCCCGTCTGTTGCCGCAGAAACCCCTGTCCGTACCTCTCACAATGGAGTCTCCCACTACAATGGCGTTGCCTGCCTTAGGCCTTTTAGGTTTTGGCTCAACAGCCCTATTCGCATCACAAGCCAGTCCGCCGCCCAGTGTAAACACCTCTTCTGTCCCGACAGCTTCTAAGTGGGTGAACCTGTTCACAAGAGGTACAACACCCGGGGAAGTTGGCATTCCATGCTTCCTTCCCGTTCTCACTGTCTCCCACCTTCTCTCTTCCAGTGTTGGGTAAATTGAATTGATTAAAGGCTGATAAATCCCCAGGGCCAGATAGGCTGCATCCCAGAGTACTTAAGGAAGTAGCCCCAGAAATAGTGGATGCATTAGTGATAATTTTTCAAAACTCTTTAGATTTTGGAGTAGTTCCTGAGGATTGGAGGGTAGCTAATGTAACCCCACTTTTTAAAAAGGGAGGGAGAGAGAAAATGGGGAATTACAGACCAGTTAGTCTAATATCGGTAGTGGGGAAACTGCTAAAGTCAGTTATTAAAGATGGGATAGCAGCACATTTGGAAAGTGGTGAAATCATTGGGCAAAGTCAGCATGGATTTATGAATGGTAAATCATGTCTGACGGATCTTATAGAATTTTTCGAGGATGTAACTAGTAGAGTGGATAAGGGAGAACCAGTGGATGTGTTATATCTGGACTTTCAGAAGGCTTTCGACAAGGTCCCACATAAGAGATTAGTATACAAACTTAAAGCACACGGTATTGGGGGTTCAGTATTGATGTGGATAGAGAACTGGCTGGCAGACAGGAAGCAAAGAGTAGGAGTAAACGGGTCCTTTTCATAATGGCAAGCAGTGACTAGTGGGGTACCGCAAGGCTCAGTGCTGGGGCCCCAGCTATTTACAATATATATTAATGATTTGGACGAGGGAATTGAATGCAACATCTCCAAGCTTGCAGATGACACGAAGCTGGGGGGCAGCGTTAGCTGTGAGGAGGAGGCTAGAAGGCTGCAAGATGACTTGGATAGGCTGGGTGAGTGGGCAAATGCATGGCAGATGCAGTATAATGTGGATAAATGTGAGGTTATCCACTTTGGTGGCAAAAACAGGAAAGTAGACTATTATCTGAATGGTGGCCGATTAAGAAAAGGGGAGATGCAACGAGACCTGGGTGTCATGGTACACCAGTCATTGAAAGTAGGCATGCAGGTGCAGCAGGCAGTGAAGAAAGCAAATGGTATGTTAGCATTCATAGCAAAAGGATTTGAGTATAGGAGCAGGGAGGTTCTACTGCAGTTGTACAGGGGCTTGGTGAGACCACACCTGGAGTATTGCGTACAGTTTTGGTCTCCTAATCTGAGGAAAGACATTCTTGCCATAGAGGGAGTACAGAGAAGGTTCACCAGACTGATTCCTGGGATGTCAGGACTTTCATATGAAGAAAGACTGGATCGACTTGGCTTGTACTCGCTAGAATTTAGAAGATTGAGGGGGGATCTTATAGAAACTTACAAAATTCTTAAAGGGTTGGACAGGCTAGATGCAGAAAGATTGTTTCCGATGTTGGGGAAGTCCAGAACAAGGGGTCACAGTTTACGGAAAAGGGGGAAATCTTTTAGGACCGAGATGAGAAAAACATTTTCATACAGGGAGTGGTGAATCTCTGGAATTCTCTGCCACAGAAGGTAGTTGAGGCCAGTTCATTGGCTATATTGGCATCGCCTCAGCGCAGAGAGAGAAGAGGAGGGAAGAGACTGCAGCCCTAAGACTTTTGCCTCCATCACAGTGAGAAGGTGCTATGTGGACTCACTGTTGTGGATGTTAATATGTGTTTATTGTTGTTTTTTTATTGTATTGTATGTATGTATGACTGCAGGCACGAAATTTCGTTCAGACTTCGGTCTGAATTACAATAAAGGAAACCCTGTAACCCTGTATATTTAAGAGGGAGTTAGATGTGCCCCTTGTGGCTAAAGGGATCAGGGGGTATGGAGAGAAGGCAGGTACAGGATACTGAGTTGGATGATCAGCCATGATCATATTGAATGGCGGTGCAGGCTCGAAGGGCCGATTGGCCTACTCCTGCACCTAATTTCTATGTTTCTATCACTCAGCCCACTTGCCCAAGCCATCAAAATCTTGCTGCAATTTCTGACAACCAGCTTCGCTATCAATAATACCACCACATTGATAGGAAATATTTGGAAGGATATGGATCATGTGCAAGCAAATGGGACTAGCTTGGATGGGACATCTTGGTTGCATGGATGAGATCGACCAAGGGGCCTGTTTCCATGCTGTGTGATTCTACAAATGTGAGGTGTTACATTTTGGTAATACAAACCAAAGTAGGACTTGCAGAGTAAATGGTAGAACGGAGAGACCAGAGACACTTTAGTACAGGTACATGAAAGTGGCAACACTGGTACACAGGATTGTGAAGAGGTGCTTGGCATGCTTGCCTTCATCGGTCTCAGGGTATTGAGTACATGAGTTGGGATGTTCTAATACAGTTATACGACATTGGGTCTTTCTCTGAGCTGTATGATTCTATGACTCGAAATATTGTTTTAGAGAAAACCTGAATGAATTATCGAACTGTGGAAGAACGTATCAACCACATGCATGAGTGTGTAATTCATTAATATCTTACCTTCCTGATATCTTGAAGTCTGCAAAGCAAATATTCAAACTGAGTCAACACCACTCTCTGCACTAAAATAGAGAAGGGCAAACAAGCACAGTAAGGCAGAGCTCGGTTTCACCACAGGCCCCATTAGTAACACAACAAGAACAACTGCTTTTGTAAGATTATTATTTTGGCCACTTTATAGGAAGTTGATTCATGAATTCTTTGCCATTGTCCATTGGCATGAAGGTAGAAATCCCTGGAAAACCACTTTCAGCAAAGTACTCAATACAATTTTGGCATCGTGCACAGCATAGACATTGCAGGCCAAAGGGCCTGTTCCTGTCCAGTACTGAAACTAATGAAGCCGCTGAGGCCCTGAAGGCAAATTTTGCATCTTTGTAAGCCGCAGGCGAGGTGGAGGATAGTTAATGTTGTTCGTTTATTTAAGAAGGGTAGGAATGTGTAGGAGGGAACTGCTGATGCTGGTTTACACCAAAGATGGACACAAAGTGTTGGAGTAACTCAGCGGGACAGGCAGCATCCCTGGAGAAAACGATTAGATGACATTTCTGGTCTTCACACGGTCTCGACCAGAAACGTCACTCATTCCTTCTTTCTAGAGATACTGCCTGTCTCGCTGATTTACTGCAGTTTTTTGTGTCTAAGTCAGGAAACTACAGGCTGACAGGTCTAATGCCAGGGATAGGGGAGTTTCTGGAGAAAATAAAGTGTATGAAGGCATTTGGGAAGGCAGGTACTGTTGAGAGATTATCATCATGGTTTGTGCAGGGAACATTTCCTGTACATTTCCTAAGTACATTTTCTGAGGATGTAACTGAAGTAATTGATGTAAGCAGGGTGGCAAATCAATCATAGAGTCATGCAACAGAGAAACAGGGCCCTTACCCCAACTCATCCACGCCAACTGAGATGCCACATCTAATTTACACTCATTTGCCCATATTTGGCCAACATCCCTCTAAACATTTCCTATCTATGTCCCGTTTGTTGGTGTTGTCTGCAAAACAACAGGGGTCCCAGCACAGATCCCTGTGGATATGTGTGTTGAAATGTTGCCCCCCAGGTTCCTATTATATCTTTCCCCTCTCACCTTAAACCTATATCCTCAGCTTCTTGATGCCCCTACCCTGGGTAAAAGACTCTGTGCATTCACCCTATCTATTTCTCACATAATCTTATACAGCTCTATAACTTGACCCCTCAGCCTCCTGCGCTCCAAGGAATAAAGGCATAGCCTGCCCAAACCTCTCCTAGTAGTTCATGCCCTCAAGTCCTGGCAACATCCTTGTAAATCTTCAAGTTCTTCCCCATACACTTCTGACCTGCAGTCTGTCTTTGCTTCTCTCCGGCCATATGTTCCACATATCCCCATTCACTTCCTCACATCCCCTCCACACCTCCTCACCCTAATTCCACGTTCTCTGCTGTAATGCATCCAACTCCAGCTGGTGCATCAGATACCATCACCATGTTTAAGAGGCACTTAAACACTTAGATCGGCAAGGCAATGAAAGCAAATAGAGTGAGAGTAGATGGGCAAAAAGTCTGTACAACACTTTAGTTACAAGGGGAAAGCTGGCCTCGGTAAATGCTTGGGCATTGACTGCTTGGGCAAGTGGTCTGTTTCTACACCGCATTCTCTATGTAAATATACATACAGGCAAAACTAATTACACACACAGGCAGAATTATAAAGAACACACAGGTAAAAGGATCAGCAAACAGGAATGTCACCCCTTCCCGGCTTGTCTGTTGTTGTTGTTAAACTTACCCTGTTTACAGCCCATGTAGACCTCCACCACTTGGAAATCGTCAATAGTTTCATCCTGAAAAAAGTTTGTGCAAAAGTCACTTTATCGCTCAGAATGTTTCACACAGCTAATGTTACCACAGGCAAATGACATGAACATTCATAAGGTCATAAGTGATAGAAGAATTAGGCCATTCGGCCCTTCAGGTAAACTCCGCCATTCAATCATGGCTGATCTATCCTTCCCTCTCAACCCCATTCTCCTACCTTCCCCCCATAACCTCTGACACCCGTACTAATCAAGAACCCATCTCTCTGTCTTAAAAATATCCATTGACGGCCTCCACAGCCTTCTGTGGCAATGATTCCACAGATTCACCACCCTCTGACTAAAGAAATTCCACCTCATCTCCTTCCTAAAGGAACGTTCTTTAATTCTGAGGCTGTGCCCTCTGCTCCGAGACTTTCCCACTCGCGGAAACATCCTCCCCACATCCACTCTATCCAAGCCTTTCACTCTTCAGTAAATTTCAATGTGTCCCCTCATCCTTCTAAACTCCAGCGAGTACAGGCCCAGTGTCGTGTGGTGACCTCATGCACGTCGCGCTTTTAACACGCTGCTTTAGATGTTGGTAACGTGATCTTTGCTGCAGGTGGAGATGGGGTGAGCGATGCGGAGTCTGTAGGAGCAACTCTGGGCTTCCATGTCCCTGCACCTTCATTCTCCACCCCTCCGACCTGTCTAAGGCTCCTGCACTAAAACACCTGTCTCATGGTGCGAGTCCACCCACGAGTGATCCCAAGTTAAAAACAAATCAAACTCGTGGTAATCACGTAGAATTAACGTAGCGGGAACGTCGGAACTCGTGGATGTAATTTAGTGACTGGTAACGCTAACGACAGGTATTCGGGAAACTTGTTAACTCGTGAAAAATTTTCATCATGTTGAAAGATTTCCACGAGTCAAATTTACTCTTGAAGGAAAAATGTGAAACTTTTAAACTCGATGTAATACGATAGTAGCCCGTGAGTTTACTGTAGCGACTCGTGAGTAACTCGTGGGTTTGGCCTGAGTGCCAGAATTGAAACGTTGAAGATTAGTCAGATCTTAATGGAACATTTTCAGTGAAGGAGCAAAAAGCACTCACCGGGGATCTGAGAAACAGTGGCAAAAAGAATGAACCATGCAGTGTGTGGAAAGCCGCATTGCGAGAGTTAATTAGTTCCCTTCAGAACTTTAACTTTTCACATTGAAAAGGTGCAATGAATCCTTGTTAGATTAATGCACTCTTTATGGAGAAACAGATATACGGGACAGGTGTCCCGTCTCAGGATTTATATCCGACAAATTTTATGTGTTTATACAGGGGATTTTCTCAGGCATCACTTTCCACCCAGTCTGTCCGCGTTAAGGAGGCTTTCAGTTGTGAGCCCAGACTGTAGCCACTTGTGAAGTACGCTTGATGCCCTGATAGTGAATCATTTCCTTTCAAGCGACAAGGTGCCTCTTAGCTTTTCAAGGTGTGTAGGTTCACACATCACCCAGCCTGCAGTCCTAGCCCACCACAGTTCCAGAGAGGCCCCGTGAAGCCGGCTGGTTTGGTCTGTCTTGTGTTCGCAAGCCCATTGCATGCAGCACCTGAAATTACTGCCGGGGTCCACTCCACTTGGTTTCCTCAAGTAACTAGTAAATTATTATTAAACCTTGACATGCTTTACATAGTGACATATTCTAACATCCTGGCAAATTGTGAAGATTGCGTAGTGAAACAAGTAATTGAACTACCACAGGTACAAGACCCATTGATCAAACAGTGCTTCGACAGTGAAATACAAGAAGGGTTGGTAAACAATAATTTTCAAAGTGATTTCTTCCAAAAGAAGCCATCAAGAAATATTGCGAGGGAAAGAAGGGGTGGGAGGATGGGGTGGGGGGAGAAGGGGAAGGGTACATGGGTGAGCTGCACACTTTCCCCTCTGTGGCTGACAGCAGCTTCAGAGCCTTACTGAAGGTGGCTGGAGCTGGTGGCACCAGTAACCATGTGGAAAATGTCCTCATTGTTTTTCTGGCTTCAGCAGCGTGGATGCGGTATGGATCCTGCAGTTGATTTGCCTGGGAACGATGGCGCAGAAGGTTGCACATGGTTCTCGCACAGCTCCAGCGATCAAAAGGTTCGATCCTGACCTCCGGTGGTGTCCGTGTCAGAGTTACACCTTTTCCCTGTGACCAAGCGGGATTTCCCCGGCCGCTCTGGTTTCCTACCACATCCCCAAAGAACGTAGGTTAATCTGCCGCTGTAAATTAACCCGAGTGTGTCGGTGAGTAATGGAATCTGGGACAGTTGACGAGCATGTGAGAGAGAATAAATTACAAGGAAATATATTAGGGAATGTGATTGATGGGATTGCTGTCAGAGCTGGCATCGCCTTGATGGGCCAAATGGCCTCCTTCCATGTTGAAAGAAAGTCAGCTCTCTGCCGTTGATTTACGGGATATTCATGAAATATCATGCGCCGGTCGATAGCCTTTGCAGAGTTCATGATGTAATGCAATGATGTAACCAGTTGTAATTATGGTACCAATTATGGTATCTACACCGGATGATAGTCCACCGAACAATATAGGAAAACATTTTCATATTTACAATTAAGGGCCAATTGTATTCGGGTTTGTAATAAAAACTCAGTTTAATATAGATAAATGTGAGGTTATCCACTTTGGCGGAAAAAACAAGGGGGCAGATTATTATCTCAATGGGGTTAGGTTAGGTAAGGGGGAGGTGCAGCGAGACCTGGGCGTCCTTGTACACCGGTCACTGAAAGTTGACGTGCAGGTACAGCAGGCAGTGAAGAGAGCTAATGGAATGTTGGCATTCATAACAAGAGGATTTCAGTATAGGAATAAAGAGGTTCTTCTGCAGTTGTATAGGGTTCTGGTGAGACCACATCTGGAGTATTGTGTACAGTTTTGTCTCCTAATTTGAGGAAGGACATCCTTGTGATTGAAGCAGTCCAGCGTAGGTTCACGAGATTGATCCCTGGGATGGTGGGACTGTCATATGAGGAAAGACTAGGCTTGTATTCACTGGAGTTTAGAAGGATGAGGGGGTATCTCATAGAAACATAACATTATAAAAGGACTGGATAAGCTAGATGCAGGAAAAATGTTCCCAATGTTGGGCAGGTCCAGAACCAGGGGCCACAGTCTTAGAATAAAGGGCAGGTCATTTAAGACTGAGGTGAGAACAAACTTTTTCACCCAGAGAGTTGTGAATTTATGGAATTCCTGCCACAGAGGGCAGTGGAGGCCAAATCACTGGATGGATTTAAGAGAGAGTTAGATAGAGCTCTACGAGCTAGTGGAGTCAAGGGATATGGGGAGAAGGCAGGCACGGGTTATTGATAGGGGACGATCAGCCATGGTAAATGGTAGGGAATTGAAGATACATGGTAAATGGTAGGGAATTGAAGAATGTAGGTGAACAGAGGGATCTGGGAATAACTGTGCACAGTTCCATGAAAGTGGAATCTCATGTAGATAGGGTGGTAAAGAAAGCTTTTGGTGTGCTGGCCTTTATAAATCAGAGCATTGAGTATAGAAGTTGGGATGTAATGTTAAAATTGTACAAGGCATTGGTGAGGCCAATTCTGGAGTATGGTGTACAATTTTGGTCGCCTAATTATAGGAAGGATGTCAACAAAATAGAGAGAGTACAGAGGAGATTTACTAGAATGTTGCCTGGGTTTCAGCAACTAAGTTACAGAGAAAGGTTGAACAAGTTAGGGCTTTATTCTTTGGAGCGCAGAAGGTTAAGGGGGGACTTGATAGAGGTTTTTAAAATGATGAGAGGGATAGACAGAGTTGACGTGGAAAAGCTTTTCCCACTGAGAGTAGGGAAGATTCAAACAAGGGGACATGACTTGAGAATTAAGGGACTGAAGTTTAGGGGTAACATGAGGGGGAACTTCTTTACTCAGAGAGTGGTAGCTGTGTGGAATGAGCTTCCAGTGAAGGTGGTGGAGGCAGGTTCGTTTTTATCATTTAAAAATAAATTGGATAGTTATATGGATGGGAAAGGAATGGAGGGTTATGGTCTGAGCGCAGGTATATGGGACTAGGGGAGATTATGTGTTCGGCACGGACTAGAGGGGTCGAGATGGCCTGTTTCCGTGCTGTAATTGTTATATGTTATATGTTATATGTTATATGATCACAATGAATGGCGGTGCTGGCTCAAAGGGCTGAATGGCCTCCTCCTGCACCCATTTTCAATGTTTCTACCCGAGTTTAAATTAAAACTTGGGCCAGGCGCTGGGAAACTCTGGGATGCCACTGCTGAAGAGAACATCTGAGCTTTGTCTTTCATTCAGAGGTTCGCGGGCGGGCTGGGGTGACTGTAGGGCTCTGAAAACTTTGTTTCCCAGGGCTGGGGTGAGTGTGAAAGGGGTGGATTCTGGGCAGATCTGCCCAATCAGCAATGTTTTGAGCCGCTGCTTTTTATACAGTTTAAGTCGCGACGGTGGGACGGCTGCTCTGACAGTAGAGAGACACACACTGCCATGCCTCTGGTCTACGGACCTTGCTGTCGGGGGAAAAAATAACGTTAATGTTCAATTTACCTAATCTTTTTGTTAGGAGTTTACCAACGTTTTGATGAGAGATAAATTAAGGGAATAAAACAATCTTACTAGACACAAAAATCTGGAGTAACTCAGCCAAGCCGGCAGCATCCCTGGAGAGAAGGGTCAAAACGTTTTTTTCAGTCTGAAGAAGGGACTCGACCAGAAACGTCACCCATTCTTTCTCTCCAGAAATGCTGCATGTCCCGCTGAGTTACTCCAGCATTTTGTGTCTATCTTCAAATGGACTTTTGAATGCAATTTTGGAAGGATTGTTTCTTGAAACAAACTGCTCTAAAAGTTTGAAGGAAGGAATTGCAGATACTAGTGTAAACCAAAGATAGACACAAAATGATGGACTAACTCAGCTGGTCAGGCAGCATCTCTGGAGAAAAGAAATAGGTGATGTTTCGGGTCGAGATCGTTCTTCAGGCTGGGTCTTTTTATAGTGAAAACACGTCGGTAGTCGTTGTTGGCTCAAGAGTAACTCGGGAGAGGAACTTAGTAACTCGTGAGAGGAACTTGGTAATTCGGGAGAGGAACTTGGTACATCGCAGAAATGAGAAGTAAATGGCAAACTTAGACATACATGTGGGAACTCGTTTGAACTCGTGAACATAAACTTGGAATCTCGTAGACAACCACGAGTTTGATTTTTTCTTTCACTCGGGATCACTCGTGGGTGGACTCGCACCGTGAGACAGGGCCATAACACAGTGAGGCCCAACAAAAGCACCTTCTGGCAGGGCACGTTACAGCTTTCTGGACTCAGTATTAACTTCTACAACTTCAAAGACCTAACTGTCATAAAGGCAGAGTCATACAGCACGGAGACAGGCCATTCAGCCCAACTTGTCCATGTTGACCAAGGTTTCCCACCTCCCTGCGTTTGGCCCATATCCCTCTAAACCTGCCTCAACTACCTCCACTGGCAGTTCACTCGAGAGGGAGGAGAAAGCTAGAAAAGCGAGATGGGGATGGGGCAAGCCATGCAATTAGTAGGGCCTTCATCAGCCAGAGCATTGAGTAACAGAAGTTGGGAGGAACTGCAGATGCTGGTTTACACCAAAGTAATGTTTTCAGTTCTGGACACCATGTTATAGGAAATATGTTAAGTTGAAAAGGCTGCAGAGAAGATTTACAAGGATGTTGCCAGGATTCAAGGGTCTGAGCTATAGGGAGAGGTTGTGCAGGCTGGAACTCTATTCCTTGGAGCAGGAGGATGAGGAATGATCTCATGAGAGGAATTGATCGGGTAGACGCACGGCATCCCTTGCCTAGAGTAACCATATAACCATATATAACCATATAACAATTACAGCACGGAAACAGGCCATCTCGACCCTTCTAGTCCGTGCCGAACACGTATTCTCCCCTAGTCCCATATACATGCGCTCAGACCATAACCCTCCATTCCTTTCCCGTCCATATAACTATCCAATTTATTTTTAAATGATAAAAACGAACCTGCCTCCACCACCTTCACTGGAAGCTCATTCCACACAGCCACCACTCTCTGAGTAAAGAAGTTCCCCCTCATGTTACCCCTAAACTTCTGGCCCTTAATTCTCAAGTCATGTCCCCTTGTTTGAATCTTCCCTACTCTCAGTGGAAAAAGCTTATCCCCGTCAACTCTGTCTATCCCTCTCATCATTTTAAAGACCTCTATCAAGTCCCCCCTTAACCTTCTGCGCTCCAAAGAATAAAGCCCTAACTTGTTCAACCTTTCTCTGTAACTTAGTTGCTGAAACCCAGGTAACATTCTAGTAAATCTCCTCTGTACTCTCTCTATTTTGTTGACATCCTTCCTATAATTAGGCGACCAAAATTGTACACCATACTCCAGAATTGGCCTCACCAATGCCTTGTACAATTTTAACATTACATCCCAACTTCTATACTTAATGCTCTGATTTATAAAGGCCAGCACACCAAAAGCTTTCTTTACCACCCTATCTACATGAGATTCCACTTTCAGGGAACTGTGCACGGTTATTCCCAGATCCCTCTGCACCTGCATTCTTCAATTCCCTACCATTTACCATGTACGTCCTATTTTGATTTGTCCTGCCAAGATGTAGCACCTCACACTTATCAGCATTAAACTCCATCTGCCATCTTTCAGCCCACTCTTCCAACTGGCATAAATCTCTCTGTAGACTTTGAAAATCTACTTCATTATCCACAACCCCACCTATCTTAGTATCATCTGCATACTTACTAATCCAATTTACCACACCATCATCCAGATCATTGATGTACATGACAAACAACAGTGGACCCAACACAGATCCCTGTGGCACCCAACTAGTCACTGGCCTCCAACCTGACAAACAACCATCCACCATTACTCTCTGGCATCTCCCATTCAGCCACTGTTGAATCCATCTTGCTACTCCAACATTAATACCCAACAATTGAACCTTCTTAACCAACCTTCCGTGAGGAACCTTGTCAAAGGACTTACTGAAGTCCATATATACAACATCCACTGTTTTACCCTCATCAATTTCCCGAGTAACCTCTTCAAAAAATTCAAGAAGATTAGTCAAACATGACCTTCCAGGCACAAATCCATGTTGACTGTTCCTAATCAGTCCCTGTTTATCCAGATGCTTATATATATTATCTCTAAGTATCCTTTCCATTAATTTGCCCACCACTGACGTCAAACTAGCAGGTCTATAATTGCTAGGTTTACTCTTAGACCGCTTTTTAAACAATGGAACAACATGCACAGTACGCCAATCCTCCGGCACTATTCCCGTTTCTAATGACATTTGAAATATTTCTGTCATAGCCCCTGCTATTTCTACACTAACTTCCCTCAATGTCCTAGGGAATATCCTGTCCGGACCTGGAGACTTATCCACTTTTATATTTCTCAAAAGTGTCAGTACTTCCTCTTCTTTGAATCTCATAGTTTCCATAGCTACTCTACTTGTTTCCCTTACCTCACATAATTCAATATCCTTCTCCTTGGTGAATACCGAAGAAAATAAATTGTTCAATATCTCCCCCATCTCTTTTGGCTCTGCAGATAGCTGTCCACTCTGACTCTCTAATGGACCAATTTTATCCCTCGTTATCCTTTTGCTATTAATATAGCTGTAGAAACCCTTTGGATTTACTTTTACCTTACTTGCCAAAGCAACCTCATATCTTCTTTTAGCTTTTCTAATCTCTTTCTTAAGATTCTTTTTACATTCTTTATACTCCTCAAGCATCTCATTTACTCCATGCTGCCTATAATTATTGTCGATCTCTCTCTTTTTCCGAACCAAGTGTCCAATTTCCCTTGAAAACCATGGCTCTTTCCAATTTTTACTATTTCCTTTCAACCGAACAGGGACATATAACCATATAACAATTACAGCACGGAAACAGGCCATTTCGGCCCTACAAGTCCGCGCCGAACAATTTTTTTCCCTTAGTCCCACCTGCCTGCACTCATACCATAACCCTCCATTCCCTTCTCATCCATATGCCTATCCAATTTATTCTTAAATGATACCAACGAACCTGCCGCCACCACTTCCACTGGAAGCTCATTCCACACCGCTACCACTAAAGACATAAAGATTCTGTACTCTTAAAATTTCACCTTTAAATGTCCTCCATTTCTCTTCCACATCTTTCCCATAAAACAAACTGTCCCAATTTACTCCTTTTAAATCCTTTCACATCTCCTCAAAGTTAGCCTTTCTCCAATCAAAAATCTCAACCCTAGGTCCAGTTCTGCCCCTCTCCATAATTATATTGAAACTAATGGTATTATGATCACTGGTCCCGAACTGTTCCCCAACGCATACCTCTGCCACCTGACCCGTCTTATTTCCTAACAGGTCCAGCACCGCCCCTTCTCTAGTAGGAACTTCTATGTATTGCTGCAAACTATCCTGCACACATTTTACAAACTCCAACCCATCCAGCTCATTTACAGAATGTGTTTCCCAGTCTATGTGTGGAAAATTGAAATCTCCCACAATCTCCCACCTTGTGCTTACTACTAATATCTGCAATCTCCTTACATATTTGCTCTTCCAATTCTCTCTCCCCATTTGGCGGTCTATAATACACCCCTATAAGTGTTGCTACCCCTTTCCCATGTCTCAGTTCCACCCAAATAGCCTCCCTAGACGAGCCCTCTAATCTATCCTGTCAAAGCACTGCTGTAATATCTTCCCTGATAAGCAATGCAACACCTCCACCTCTTGCCCATCCCATTCTATCACACCTGAAGCAACGAAATCCTGGAATATTTAGTTTCCAATCACAGCCCTCCTGCAACCATGTTTCACTGATCGCCACAACATCATACTTCCAGGTGTCAATCCAGGCTCGAAGTTCATCCACCTTTCTTACAATGCTCCTAGCATTAAAATATACACATTTAAGAAACTCTTATTCTCTAGAGTAGGGGAATCAAGATCCATAGGACATAGGTTAAAGGTGAAAGGGGAAAGATTTTATGGGAATCTGAGGGGGAACCTTTTCACACAAAGGGTGGTGGGTGCAGAGAACGGATTGCTGGAGGTGGCAGTTCAAGCAGGGACTATCTCAATGTTTGAGAGGCATTTAGACAGGTACATGTATAGGGCAGTTTTAGCGGGCCAAACACAGGCAGGTAGGACTAGTGTAGCTGGGACATGTTGGCCGGTGAGGGCAAGTGTGGGTGAGTGCCAATCATAGCCCTTACCTGAATCCACCTATCACTCGCCAGGCTCTGCCCCACCCCCACCCCACCGCTCTTTTCCAGCTTTCTGCTCGCTATTCAATCAGTCTGGAGATGGGTCTTGACTCGAAATGTTGCCTGTCTATTCCCCCCACAGATGTTGCCTGACCTGCTGAGTTCCTCCAGCACACTGCAGCGCATATTATTTGTGAAAGGACCGATGGGAATATTCTGAGGGCTGACCTGGACTCCATGAACAACCTTCCCCCCTATATCATGAGAAAGACAATGAATATGTTATAGAGCAGCAAAAGCAGCGGACCCAAGGCAATCCGTGCCAGTCAGTTACATGGAGCAAAGATGGCGAGTGGATCTGACCTGCAGCCCAAGTTGTGGAAGCACCTCCTGAATGACTGCTCTCACTGTGGTCTCCATTGTTACAGGAATGGAGATGTAGGCCACGCCAAACCTGAAACACAATTAAACACAAACAGATCAAGTTCATAAGTGATTGGAGTAGAATCATTTCATTCGGCCCATCAGGTCTACTCCACCATTCAATCATGGCTGATCTATCTTTCCCTCTTAACCCCATTCTCCTGCCTTCTCTCAATAACCCTGACACACGTATTAATTAAGAATTTATCTATCTCTGCCTTAAAAATATCCATTGACGGCCTCCACAGCCCTATGTGGCAATGAATTCCACAGATGTAAAGGGATCACTGGTTGGTGCGCTCAGTACGCCGAAAGGCATGTTTCTGTGCTGTATCTCTAAACTCTTAAACTAAACTAAACAAAGGCAGAATTAAAGCTGAAATGACTAGAACAAAATGTCATTATTTTGTTGTTCATCTCCCAATTGCAGATAATTCTGCTGCAGATATTTTGAAATATGAAATGATATTTAGACTGATTTAGAGCAGGATGGGCCAATGGGGCTATCTTAGAAGGACAGCAATAAGTTGGAAAGGGTGCAGAAGAGATTCACCTGGGCTTGCGGGCTTGCGTTATAGGGAGAGGATGGGTAGGCTGGGAAGTGGAAGGCTGAGTGGTGATCTTATTGAGGTGTACAAAATCAAGAGGGGCATGAATAAAATGAATGCTTTATCCCAGGGCCTGTTTCCATGCTGTGTGACTAGGACTCCTTGACTCATTCCAACAACAGACAAAAAACATTGAAAATAGGTACAGGAGTAGGCCATTCGGCCCTTCATGCCAGCACCGCCATTCAATATGAACATGGCTGATTATCCAAAATCAATACCCCGTTCCTGCTTTCTCCCCATATCCCTTGGTTCCTTTAGCCCTAATCTAACTCTCTCTTGAATACATCCAGTGAATTGGCCTCCGCTGCCTTCTGTGAGCCTGTCCAATCCAATAATAATTTTACAGTGCATTCAGAATATATTCAAACCCCTTCACTTTTTCCACATTTTGTTACGTTACAGCCTTATTCTAAAATGGATTAAAGTATTTTTTTTATGATCAATCTACACACAATACATAATAAAATAACAAAAACATGTGTTTAGAAATTTTTGCAAATTAATTAAAAATAAATAACTGAAATATCACATTTACATAATTATTCAGACCCGTTCCTCAGTACTTTGTTGAGGCACCTTACAGCCTCAAGTCTTCTTGGGTATGAAGCTACAAGCTTGGCACGCCTGTATTTGGGTAACTTCTCCCATTCTTCTCTGCAGATCCTCTCAAGCTTTGTCAGGTTGGATGTGGAGCGTAGATGCACAGCTATTTTCAGGTCCCTCCAGAGATGTTTGATCGGGTTCAAGTCTGGGCTCTGGCTGTGCCACTCAAGGCCATTCACAGACGTGTCACGAAGCCACTCCTGCGTTGTCTTGGCTGTGTGCTTTGGGTCGTTGTCCTGTTAGAAGGTGAACCTCTGCCCCAGTCTGTGGTCCAGAACGCTGGAACAGGTTTTCATTAAAGGGCCTGTCCCACTTGCCGATTTTTTCGGCAACTGCTGGCATCATTGACTGACGTATCTGATCACCGATAAATTTACGGCGTGATGACGTATTGATCATTTTACGACATTTTTCAAGTGTCGCAACATTTTTTTTGTCGTCGCCGGATTTTGAAATGTTCAAAATCTTTTGCCGACCCTGATATGACGCCTGCAGTCACAAAAAAATCGGCAAGTGGGACTGGCCCTTTAAGATCTCTCTGTACTTTGCTCTGTTCATCTTTCCCTCGATCCTGACTAGTCTCCAAGTTCCTGCCGCTGAAAAACATCCACACAGCATGATGCTGTCACCACCATGCTTCACCGTAGGTATGGTATTGGCCAGGTGATGAGCGGTGCCTGATTTCCTCCAGACGTGACACTTGGCATTCAGGCCAAAGAATTCAATCTTGGTTTCATCAGACCAGAGAATCTTGTTTCTCATGGTCTGAGAGTCCTTTATCTACTCCAAGCGGGTTGTTGTGTGCCTTTTACTGATGAGTGGCTTCCTTCTGGCCACTCGACCATAAAGGCCTGATTGGTGGAGTGCTGCAGATATAGTTGACCTTGTAGAAGGTTCTCCCATCTCCACAGAGGAACTCTGTCAGAGTGACCATCGGGTTCTTGGTCACCTCCCTGACCAAGGCCCTTCTCCCCCGATTGCTCAGTTTGCTATGAAGAGTCCTAGTGGTTCCAAAGTTCTTCCATTTGAGAATGACGGAGGCCACTGTGTTCTTCGGGACCTGCAATGCTTCAGAAATTGTTTTATACCCTTCCCCAGATCTGTGTCTCACACAATCCTGTCCCGGCAGTCTACGGACAATTCCTTCGTCTTCATGGCTTGGTTTTTGCTCTGACATACACTGTTCACTGTGGGACCTTATATAGACAGGTGTGTGCCTTTCCAAATCATGTCCAATCAATTTAATTTACCACTGGTGGACTCCAATCAAGTTGTAGAAACATCTCAAGGATAATCAATGGAAATAGAATAAACCTAAGCTCAATTTTGAGTGTCATAGCAAAGGATCCGAAAATTTATGTAAATGTGATATTTCAGTTATTTATTTTTAATTACTTTGCAAATATTTCTAAACACCTGTTTTTGCTTCTTCATTCTGGGCAATTGTGTGTAAATTTATGATTTAAAAAATCCATTTTTTAAATAAGGCTGTAACGTAACACAATGTGGAAAAAGTGAAGGAGTCTGAATACTTTCTGAATGCACTGTATATGTTTCTATAAGATACTAAGATACTGAGTTGGATGATCAGCCATGATCATATTGAATGGCGGTGCAGGCTCGAAGGGCCGAATGGCCTACTCCTGCACCTAATTTCTATGTTTCTATACCCTCTCATCCTAATTTCCAGTGAATATAAGCCCATTCTTTCATCATATGTCAGTCCCGCCATCCTGGTGAACCTACGCTGCACTCCCTCAATAGCAAGAATGTCCTTCCTCAAATTAGGAGACCAAAACTGCCCACAATACACCAGGTGTGGTCTTACACTGTACAACTGCAGTAGGACCTCCTTGCTCCTATACTCAAATCCTTAGCTTTCTTCACTGCCTGCTGTACCTGCATGCTTACTTTCAGTGATCGATGAACAAGGACACCCAGGTCTCGATGTACTTCCCCTTTTCCTAATCTGACACCATTCAGATAATAATCTGCCTTCCTGTTCTTGCCACCAAAGTGGATAACCTCACGTTTATCCACTTTCTACTGCATCTGCCATGTTTCTGCCCACTCACCCTGCAGCCTCATAGTATCCATCCAGCTTTGTGTCATCCGCAAACCTGGAGATGTTATATTTAATTCCTTTGTCTAAATCGTTAATATATATTGTTAATAACGGGACCCAGCACCGAGCCATGTGGCACCCCTCTAGTCACTGCCTGCCATTCTGAAAAGGACCCGTTAATTCCCAATCGTTGCTTCCTGTCTGCCAACCAGTTCTCTCTCCATGTCAATACCCGACCCCCAATACCATGTGCTCTAATTTTGCACACTAATCTCTTGTGTGGGACCTTGTCAAAGGCTTTTTGAAAGTCCAGATACACCACATCCACTGGCTCGCCCTTATCCATTATACTTGTTACATCCTCAAAACAGGTTAACTGGTCAATAATTCCCCGTTTTCTCTCTTCTTCCTTTCTTAAAAAGTGGGGTTACATTGGCTACCCTCCAGTACACAGAAACTGATCCAGAGTCTATATAACATTGGAAAATGATCACCAATGCATCCATGATTTCTTGGGCCACCTCCTTGAGTAATCTGGGATGCAGACCATCAGGGCCTGGGGATTTATCTACCTTCGGTCCCAACAGTTTACCTAACACCTAATGTGGATTCCCTTCAGTTCCTCCCTCCCACTAGATCCTAGGTCCCCTCGTATTTCTGGGAGCTTGTTTGTGTCTTCCTTGGTGAAGACAGAACCAAAGTACTCGTTTAACTGGTCTGCGATTTCCTTGTTTCCCATTATAAATTCACCTGTTTCTGACTGTAAGGGACCTACATTTGTCTTCACTAATCTTTTCCTCTTCATGTATCTAAATAAGCTTTTCCAGTCAGTTTTTATATTCCCCACAAGCTCATATTTCATGCTCTATTTCCCCCCTCTTAATTAACCCCTTTGTGCTCCTCTGTTGAGTTCTAACTTGGTATGAGCTGAATACAGTTGTGGTCGCAGGTGTGAAAGATTACTGCTTAACCCGCTGCATCACAGCCATTTACTCAGGAATAGTAATGTCATTAACATCATTATAATTTCACACTGACTGACACCAGTCCTTACTTTAACCATTCGGGATATATTCTGACGACTTCAGATTGCGTTGGCTTTGCTCGCAGGACCCAGGCCTCAGGAATAGTGTCCCGGAACACTGGCAGCTTCCTGCTCTCCACCCTCTCCCCATTCCTGTTGACATCTTCACCGAGCAGCGCGTCCTGGCTTAAAACCTGGAGTTTGTAGTCCTGGGGGTTGCCTGGAATGTAGAATATTCTCAGCGCAGCTTCCTGGAGAAGAGATTCCAATACAACGCATCAGTAAACTCTACCCTCCGGCTGTCTCACTGCCACAGGGACCCCTAGACGTGAAAACTGATCCAAAACAGGCATACAGTGGCTTGCAAAAGTATTCATACCCCTTGAACTTTTCCACATTTTGTCACATTACAACCACAAACGTAAATGTATTTTATTGGGATTTTATGTGATAGACCAACACAAAGTGGCGCATAATTGTGAAGTGGAAGGAAAATGATACATGGTTTTCAAATTTTTTTACAAATAAAAAACTGAAAAGTGTGGCGTGCAAAAGTATTCAGCCCCCTTTACTCTGATACCTCTAAATAAAATCCAGTGCAACCAATTGCCTTCAGAAGTCACCTAATTAGTAAATAGAGTCCACTTGTGTGTAATCTAATCTTAGTATAAATACAGCTGTTCTGTGAAGGCCTCAGAGGTTTGTTAGAGAACATTAGTGAACAAACAGCATCATGAAGCCCAAGGAACACACCAGACAGGTCAAGGATATAGTTGCGGAGAAGTTTAAAGCAGGGTTAGGTTATAAAAAAAATATCCCAAGCTTTGAACATCTCACGGAACACTGTTCAATCCATCATCCGAAAATGGAAAGAGTATGGCACAACTGCAAACCAACCAAGACATGGCTGTCCACCTAAACTGACAGGCCGGGCAAGGAGAGCATTGATCAGAGAAGCAGCCAAGAGGCCCATGGTAACTCTGGAGGAGCTGCAGAGATCCACAGCTCAGGTGGGAGAATCTGTCCACAGGACAACTATTAGTCGTGCACTCCACAAATCGGGCCTTTATAGAAGAGTGGCAAGAAGAAAGTCATTGTTGAAAAAAAGCCATAAGAAGTCCCGTTTGCAGTTTGCCACAAGCCATGTGGGGGACACAGCAAACATGTGGAGGAAGGTGCTCTGGTCAGGTGAGACCAAAATTGAAGTTTTTGGCCTAAATGCAAAACGCTATGTGTGGCGGAAAACTAACACTGCACATCACCCTGAACACACCATCCCCACTGTGAAAAATGGTGGTGGCAGCATCATGCTGTGGGGATGCTTTTCTTCAGCAGGGACAGGGAAGCTGGTCAGAGTTGATGGGAAGATGGATGGAGCCAAATACAGGGCAATCTTGGAAGAAAACCTGTTAGAGTCTGCAAAAGACTTGAGACTGGGGCGGAGGTTCACCTTCCAGCAGGACAACGACCCTAAACATACAGCCAGAGCTACAATGGAATGGTTTAGATCAAAGCATATTCATGTGTTAGAATGGCCCAGTCAAAGTCCAGACCTAAATCCAATTGAGAATCTCTGGCAAGACTTGAAAATTGCTGTTCACAGACGCTCTCCATCCAATCTGACTGAGCTTGAGCTGTTTTGCAAAGAAGAATGGGCAAAAATTTCAGTCTCTAGATGTGCAAAGCTGGTAGAGACATACCCCAAAAGACTTGCAGCTGTAATTGCAGCGAAAGGTGGTTCTACAAAGTATTGACTCAGGGGGGCTGAATACTTTCGCACGCCACACTTTTCAGTTTTTTATTTGTAAAAAAATTTGAAAACCATGTATCATTTTTCTTCCACTTCACAATCATGCACCACTTTGTGTTGGTCTATCACATAAAATCCCAATAAAATACATTTACGTTTGTGGTTGTAACGTGACAAAATGTGGAAAAATTCAAGGGGTATGAAAACATTTGCAAGCCACTGTAAGTCACTCCATTGGATACCATGGGCCCTTTCTACCAAAGCATTGTGAAATCTAACTCTTTGTGCTTCACTTTTAAAAAAGAATTTTTGGAGACACAGAATTGAATGAGCATGGCGAAAGGAAAGGAGGGGACTAGATTCATAGCTCTTTCCAAACAACACCACTACAACCTGCTTTCACTATCTGGATCTATCAGAGGTGACAACCAATGTGATAGCGGAGGTTTTAATGGAAAATTTCCATGCAGTTCAACGGAGAGCAATTGGTCTCCACACATAGTTTAGTTTAGCTTAAAGTTACAACGTGGAAACTGGCCCGTCGGCCCACTGAGTCCACACCGACCAGCGATCCCCGCACACCAACACCATACAACACACACTAGGGACAATTTACATTTATACAAAGCCAATTAACCTACAAACCTGTACGTCTTTGGAATGTGGGAGGAAACTGAAGTTCTCGGAGAAAACCCAGGTGGTCACGGGGAGAATGTACAAACGCCGTACAGACAGCACCTATAGTCGAGTTTGAACCTGGGTCTCTGGCGCTATAAGCGATGTAAGGCAGCAATTCTACCGCTGCACCACCATGCCGCCCTTTTGTTACAGTTACAGAAGACACAAGGCAGGAGGTTACACCGTCTTATTGTAAGGATATTTAAATTGATCTTTGAATTCACTTACCACTGCTTCTTCTATTTTTGAAATGCGTGGAACGGTAATTAATCTAAATTGATTGCGTTTCACTGTGTCATTACCATCGAATATCTTTAACGTCTGTTTACCTGAGAACAATTAACATAATGGCAATATAAAGAAAACAAAACAGGAAACAGTATTGGCAGGAATACTATAAAGCAATTAATTTACTACTATCATGAAGAAGGTCGAGGAGGCTGAAGTGTGTGACCACCACGTTCAACTACGTCCACTTTTTAAGCTGCAAAGGGTGCAGTAAAGATTTACGAGGATGTTGCCAGAACTCTAGAGAGAGGTGGGCAGGCTAGGACTTTATTCCTTAGAGTGCAGGAGGATGAGGGAAGATCTCCTAGGAGTACAAAATCATGAATGGAATAGATGGGGTAAATGCACAGTCTTTTTCCCAGGGTACGGGATCAAGAACTAGAGGACATAGGTTTAAGGTGAGAGGGTAAGGATATGTATAAGAAGGAACTGCAGATGCTGATTTAAACCGAAGATAGACACAAAAAGCTGGAGTAACTCAGCAGGACCAGCAGCACCTCTGGAGAAAAGGAATAGGTGACGTTTCGGGTCGAGACCTTTCTTCAGACTGGTTAGGGATAAGGGAAACTGAGAGATATAGATGGTGATGTGGAGAGATAAAGAATAATGAATGAAAGATATGCAAAAAAGTATCGATGATAAAGGCCATTGTAAGCTGTTTGTAAGATGAAAATGAGAAGCTAGTGTGACTTGGGTGGGGGAGGGATAGAGAGAGAGGGCATGCCGGGGCTACCTGAAGTTAGAGAAATCAATATTCATACCACTGGGCTGTAAGCTGCCCAAGCGAAATATGAGATGCTGTTCCTCCAATTTGGATTTAGCCTCACTCTGACAATGGAGGAGACTGAGGACAGAAAGGTCTGTGTAGGAATGGGAAGGAGAATTAAAGTATCCAGCAACCGGGAGATCAGGTTGGTTCACACGGGCTGAGCGAAGGTGTTCCGCAATACAATCGCCAAGTCTGCATTTGGTCTCGCCGATGTATAAGAGTCCACATCTTGAACAACGGATACAGTAGATGAGGTTGGAGGAGGTGCAAGTGAACCTCTATGGAGGGAGGAGGTAGTGACAGGTGTTGCAGGGGGAGGTACCTGGGGAGGGGGTGGTTTGGGCAGGAAGGGATGAGTTAACCAGGGAGTTGCGGAGGGAATGGTCTCTGCGGAAGGGTGGAGGGAAATGTGGTTAGTGGTGGGATCCCGTTGGAGGTTGGAGAAATTTCAGAGGATTACAATGCCCTCCATAATGTTTGGGACAAAGACACGTCATTTGTTTATTAGCCTCCGTACTCCACAATTTGAGATTTGTAATAGAAAAAATGTGGTTAAAGTGCAAATTGTCAGATTTTATTAAAGGCCATTTTTATACATTTTAGTTTCACCATGTAGAAATTACAGCTGTGTTTATACATAGTCCCCCCATTTCAGGGCATCATAATGTTTGGGACACATGTCTTCACAGGCATTTGTAATTGCTCAGGTGTGTTTAATTGCCTCCTTAATGCAGATGTAAGAGAGCTCTCAGCACCTAGTCTTTCCTCCAGTCTTTCCATCACCTTTGGAAACTTTTATTGCTGTTTATTAACATGAGTACCAAAGTTGTGTTAATGAAAGTTAAAGAAGCCATTATGAGACTGAGAAACAAGAATAAAACTGTTAAGAGACATCAGCCAAACCATAGGCTTACCAAAATCAACTGTTTGGAACATCATTAAGAAGCAAGTCAACACTGGTGAGCTTACTAATCGCAAAGGGACTGGCAGGCCAAGGAAGACCTCCACAGCTGAGGACAGAAGAATTCTCTCTACAATAAAGAAAAATCCCCAAACACCTGTCCGACAGATCAGAAACACTCTTCGCAGACGACTTCATGAACAGAAATACAGAGGCTATACTGCAAGATGCAAATCACTGGTTAGTGTCTTGGAACACTGGCAGCTTCCTGCTCTCCACCCTCTCCCCATTCCTGTTGATATCCTCACAGAGCAGCGCGTCCTGGCTTAAAACCTGGAGTTCGTAGTCCTGGGGGTCGCCTGGAATGTAGAATATTCTCAGCGCAGCTTCCTGGTGAGGTCGATGGGCCTGTTTAGTTTTGTTTGAGATACAGCGTGGAAACAGGCTCTTTGGCCTACCGGGTCCGCGCCGACCAGCAATCCCCGCATATTAACACTATCCTACACAGACGAGGGGTGGCATGGTGGCGCAGCGATAAGAGTTGCTGCCTGACAGGGCCAGAAACCCGGGTTCGATCCTCACCAGTTGCTGTCTGTACAATTTATACTTTCTCCCCGTGACTGCATGAGTTTTCTCCAGCTACTCCAGTTTCCTCCAAAGATGTACAGGTTTGTAGGTTAATTATCTTTTATAAAATTGTCTCAGTAGCATAGTGTTAGTGTACAGACTGATCGCTGGTCGGCGCGGACCTGGTGGCTGAAGGGCCTGTTTTCGCGCTGTATCTCTAAACTGTAAATAAAATAAAATAAACTAAAAACACTAGGGACAATTTACATTTATACCAAGCCAATTAACCTACATACCTGTACGTCTTTGGAACGTGGAAGGAAGCCGATATAAACCATATAACCATATAACAATTACAGCACGGAAATAGGCCATCTCGACCCCTCTAGTCCGTGCCGAACACATAATCTCCCCTAGTCCCATATACCTGCGCTCAGACCATAACCCTCCATTCCTTTCCCATCCATATAACTATCCAATTTATTTTTAAATGATAAAAACGAACCTGCCTCCACCACCTTCACTGGAAGCTCATTCCACACAGCTACCACTCTCTGAGTAAAGAAGTTCCCCCTCATGTTACCCCTAAACTTCAGTCCCTTAATTCTCAAGTCATGTCCCCTTGTTTGAATCTTCCCTACTCTCAGTGGGAAAAGCTTTTCCACGTCAACTCTGTCTATCCCTCTCATCATTTTAAAAACCTCTATCAAGTCCCCCCTTAACCTTCTGCGCTCCAAAGAATAAAGCCCTAACTTGTTCAACCTTTCTCTGTACCGATCTCGGTACAAACTCTGTACAGACAGCAGCCAAGGTCGGTATCGAGCCCATGTCTCTGGCGCTGAAAGGCAGCAACTCTACCGCTGCGCCACCGTACCGGCCACCTGTCCGTGCTGTGCGACTCTATAAATCTCTGCACAATTGTCTATATGCCGATGACAGCAAGGAGGTGGCCCTTAGACAAGTTACTTCCTGATGTTGTCATTGGCCAAAGGCTGCACTTTATTTCTGTTCTCTCCCTGCCAAACAATAGCTTCAAGATTATTTTGGAAACAGGAAGGATATTCAAATTAATCCATTCAACCAACACACGTTGAACATTTCCGGGGTTTGGCTTACCGAATAGTGAAAGGCTTAGATAGCGTGGATGTGGAGAGGATGTTTCCACTAGTGGGAGAGTCTAGCACCAGCAGACATAACCTCAGACTTAAAGGAGGTTCCTTTAGGAAGTAGAGGAGGAATTTCTTTAGTCAGAGGGTGGTTAATCGGTGGAATTCATTGCACAGGAGATTGTGGATGCCGTCAATGGATATTTTTAAAGCAGAGATAGATAGATTCTTCATTAGTGCGTGTGTCAGGGGTTATGGGGAGAAGGCAGGAGAGTGGGGTTGAGAGGAATAGATCAGCCATGAAAGGCCTAATTCTGCATCCTATCACTTATGACCTTACGAACTATGACAGTCATTGAGTGGAAGCTGTGGATACTTTCAACAATGAAAAACAAAGAGTAGGCAGCTCCCAGAGAATGATCAGAAAATGTAACGAGATGCTGACCTAATTCAAGGAGAGAATCACCAGAATCGATTGATGACTTGATGAATCAAATTGGCATTAAATAAGGAACACTATCCAACTGTAGCTTTCTTTAATCTACTCTAAGCAACATGACGAATTGGGAATTTGGCTCCTGTTACCTAAACAAGCTCTTGGAGGCACATTTAATTGGGAAACAGGAACACACTTGTAAATTTTCTCTGCACTCTTTCCAGCTTAACAACATCTTTCCTTCAGCAGGCTGACCAAAACTGAATACAATGGTCCAAATGCTGCTTCACCAACGTCTTCACACTTATCTGCATTAACCTCCATTAACCATTCCTCAGCCCACTTGCCCAACTGATCATGATATAACAGGGCTGCCAACTCTCACGCTTTGAGCGTGAGACTCACGCCCTCAAACAAACTCTCACGCCCTCACGCTGATCAGAAATTTCTCACGATCAGTGGTGAGAAATTTTGTGATCAACAAAAATTTCAAAACTCGGATAAACTGCATGGTCCGCGGGTGTTGGAGAGCCGGGGCTGCGGGAGGGATGGGAGCAGAAGCAGCAGCGGGAACAGATGCGGGGAGCCGGGACTTGCGAGTGTTTGCGGCGCTGTCGAGTGTTTGCGGGGCTGACGCTGCAGTTCTGGCCATGGAGCACTCCGGACAGTGCGAGTGTCCCGGGCCGCGGAGCCGTCGGAAGTACCGCTGCCGCGAGAGTCTCTGTGCCGAAGGGACAGACTCTCAAAGGGAGGTGGAGAGAGAGAGGGGGGGGGAAGGAGACAGGGAGACAGTGGGGGGGCGAGCGGAGAGCGAGGGGAGAGACAGAGGGGGCGTGAATGGAGAGAGAGAAGAGGGGGGGGAGAGAGAGGTAGGAGGGAGAGAGGGTGAGAGTGAGGTGGGAGAGGGGGGGAAGAGAGAGAGGGAAGAGTGAGAGGGAAGAATGAGGGAAGAGAGAGGGGGTGGAGAGGGAGGAGAGGGTAGGAGAGAATGGGAGAGAGAGGGGGAAGAGAGAGGGGTGGTAAAAGAGAGAGAGGGGGAAGAGAGGGGGAAGAGAGAGATGGGGGGGCAAAGAGAAAGAGGAGATAGAGAGAGGAGAAAGAGAGGGAAGAGAGAGCCAGGGGGAGAGTGAGGTGGGAGGGAGAAATGGGGGAGAGGGAGAGATATGAGAGAGAGAGGGGGGGGGGAGAGCGAGGTGAGAGGAGAGACAGAGAGAGAGGGGAGAGTGTGTAAAGAGGGAGAGATAGAGAGGGAGGGAGAAAGAGAGAGAGGGGGAGAGAGGGGGGAAGATAGGGAGAGAGGGAGAGGGGGGGAGAGAGTTAGGGGAAAGAAAGGGGAGAGAGTAAGGGGAAAGAGAAGGGAGAGAGAGGGAGAGAGGGGAGAAGGGGGAGGGAGAGGAGAGAGGGGACGAGAGAGAGGGGGAGAGTGAGAAGGGGCACGCGAGAGAGGAGGGAGGAGCGTGAGGGGAGGGAGAGAGGAGGGAGAGAGATAGGGGGGAGAGAGAGAGGGGGGGGAGAGAGAGGGGGAGAGAGGAGAGAGAGAGGGAGAGAGAGAGGGAGAGAGAGAGGGGGAGAGAGAGGGGGAGAGAGAGGGGAGAGAGAGGGGAAGAGAGGAGAGAGAGAGGGGGGGGAGAGAGAGAGGGGGGAGAGAGAGTTAGGGGAAAGAGAGGGGAGAGGGGGGGAGAGAGAGGAGAGAGGGACGAGAGAGGGGGAGAGTGAGGAGGGAGAGAGGGGGAAGAGAGAGAGAGAGAGAGAGGGGGGGGAGAGAGAGGGGAGAGAGACGGGAAGAGAGGAGAGAGGGGGGGAAAGAAGAGAGAGGGAAGGGGAGAGAGTGAGAGGGGTGAGACAGGGGAGAGAGGGAGGGGGAGGGGAGAGAGGGGGGTTGAGAGGAGAGAGAGTGGAAGAGGGAGAGAGAGAGAGGGGAGAGAGAGAGGGATGAGAGTGAGATGGGAGGGAGAGAGAGAGGGGAGAAAGAGAGGTGGAGAGAGGGGAGAGAGAGAGAGAGGGGGGGAGAGGGAGAGGGGGATAGAGAGGCAGGGCTGCCAACTCCCATGCATTGAGCGTGAGAATCACGCATTTCACCAAATTCTCACGCTGATCACAAATTTATCTCGCTCTGTTGTGAGAAATTCTGTGATCAACGAAAATTTCGAAACATATCAACTGCATGGGCCACGGGTGTTGGAAGCGGAAGCAGCGGCGGGGACAGATGCGGACGGGGAGCGGGGCAGGAGAGTGTTTGCCGGGCTGGCGAGTCGCTCACTGCAGCTCCGGCCATGGAGCAGCCTCAGTGCAAGAGTCCCGGGCCGTCGGAGGCGTCGGAGCGTTGCGCTGCTGCCGTGAGAGTCTCTGTGCCGAATTCGCCCAGGTGACCGGCATGGATCAGGCTGCGGCTCGGTGCATCCTGGAGGACAACCAGTGGCTGCTGGAAGTAAGTACCAAGCACTGGGTAGATACGGTGGAAGATAGTGGACTTCAAATGGGGGTCGTTGGTGAAAGCATCCTGCTTGCCTGCTAGATTTTCACTTACTGTAACTGCAGGAAAAATGTTCCCGATGTTGGGGGCGCTCAGAACCATGGGTCAGTTTAAGAATAAGGTGGGGGGGGGCAGTTAGGACTGAGATGAGAACAAACTTTCTTCACGCAGAGAGTTGTGAATCTGTGGAATTCTCTGCCACAGAATGCAGTGCAGGCCAATTCACTGGATGTTTTCAAGAGAGAGTTACATTTAGTTCTTGGGGCTAACGACATCAAGGGATATGGGGAAAAAACAGGAAAGAGGTACTGATTTTAGATGAATATCCATGATCATATTGAATGGCAGTGCTGGCTCGAAGGGCCGATTACCTATTCCTGCACATATTTTCTATGTTTCTATGCTTGAGTATATGGCAATAAAACTCGATCACTTGATTTTGAAGCATTCATGCATGGTGGAGGTATTATGTAGTCATAGAGTGATACAGTGTGAAAACAGGCCCTTCGGCGCAACTTGCCCACACCCGCCAACATGTCCCAGCTACGCTACCTGCTTTTGGTCCATACCTCCAAACCTGTCCTATCCATGTATCAGTTTAACTTTCTTAAATGTGAGGATGGTCCCTGCCTCAACTACCTCCTCTGGCAGCTTGTTCCATACACCCATCACCATTTGTGTGGATAAAGTTACCCCTTAAAAAGTTACCTCTTAAAAATACTCATACAAAAAACATTGAAATCATACTTCTACAGTGCACTAAAACATGATTTTATTACATCAAATTTCAAAAAGTTCCTACCCTGGGAGGGGGGACACTCTTCTTCCTCTACACCCTCTCTACACTCGGTTGCTCCACTCCCTCACCGGGTACCCCCAAGGCCAGTGATCAGTGATCGCACAGCCTCCCCCCTTTCAAAAACGCTCCAATCCAATTTAAACCATATATATTGCATTCAAGTGTAAGTTAAAAGACTCGCTACAGTATGCACCATATTGCACAATTTCAAGCTGAAAAATCCAAATGTTCCGTACCTCCTCCCTCCCCCCCCCCCCCCCCCCCCCCCCCCCCCCCCCCCCGGTCGCTATACTCCCTCGGGCTTGGTCTCTCGCAATTTCTCACTCCCAACTCTCACCCAAATTAAAATTTGCCCTGTCTCACCTTAAAACTATGCCTTTAGTATTTGATATTTCTACACTGGGGAAGTGGCTCTAGCTAACCTATATGAGCCTCTCATGAGTCTATCAGGTCACCACTAATCCTCTGATGCTCTAGAGTAAACAATCCAAGTTTGATCAACCTCTACCTCTAGTTAATACCTTCTAAACCAAGCAGTATTCAGGTAAACCTCTTCTGCATCCTCACCAAAGCCCCTACCTTCTTCCTATTATGTGATGACCAGAACTTCACGCAGTGCTCCATGTGTGGCTGAACCAAAGTATTTTGCCTCATCAATTGCCTGTCCATTGCCTCCACACAATAGACAATAGGTGCAGGAGTAGGCCAATCGGTCCTTCGAGCCGGCATCGTCATTCAATGTGATCATGGCTGATCATCCCTAATCAGTACCCCGTTCCTGCCTTCTCCCCATATCCCCTGACTCCGCTATCTTTAAGAGCCCTAACTAGTGTGTGGGCGGCGCGACCGACGTCGCAGTGGCCTCTGCAGTCTGTCTGTGTATTTTTTATTTTTTTGTCCTGTTGAGGGTTCAGTTTGTAGTGGGTTTTTAAATGTGTAGATGTGGGGGGGTGGGGGGTGTGTGGGGGAAACTTTTAAATCTCTTCCCTGCATGGAGACCCGACCTTTTCCCTGCCGGGTCTCCGTTGCCGTTGGGGCCTAGCGCCGTGGAGCGGCCTCCAACCGGAACAACCTGGAGGCTCAAGTCACGGAGCCTGTGGAGCTGCGGAGCTGCGGACCTACCCCCGTGGAGCTGTGGAGCTGCGGACCTACCTCCGTGGAGCTGGCCAGCTTCGGAGCGTGGAGAGCTGCGGTGGCGCGCTGCTGCGACCCGACTCCGGTGGATGGTGACACCGGGAGCTCGCGGGTCCCCGGTGGGAGACTGCTTTGCGGGGCACCGGCAACGGCGACTTCTCCCGCCCGAATTGCGGGGTTGAGAGAGCCCTACAACGCCCGGCGCGGCTTTAATTTGCCGCGGTCTTGCTAGCGCCCGCCGGGGGCTCCAACACCAAGACGGGTCTTACATCGCCCGGCGTGACTTTGAGTGGCCGCGGATTTGCTAGCGCCCGCCAGGGGCTTTGACCTCGACTTCGGGAGAGGAATGGAGAGCAGGGGAGAGATAAGACTTCGCCTTCCATCACAGTGAGGAGGAGACTCACTGTGATGAATGTTTGTGTAAATTGTGTTGGTGTGTGCCTTGGTTCTTTTCTTGTATGGCTGCAGAAACCAAATTTCGTTTGAATCTCATGTGAGGTTCAAATGACAAATAAAAGGTATTGTATTGGTATTGTAGCTCTCAAACTGCCTTACCTGCAGAGATCCTCCAGCACTTTGCTAGAATTTAGTGTAATTTAAGGTACAATAAACCTTACTCATCCCCGGAGGGAAATTGATCTGCCAACAGTCACAACACACAAGGTGCACAAAACCTTGAAATTGATGGCCCGGTCTCACGGTGAGAGTCCACCCACGCGTGATCCCGAGTTTAAAACAAATCAAACTTGTGGTAATCATGTAGAATTAATGTAGCGGGAACGTCGGAACTCGTAATGCTAACGGCTGATACTCGGGAAACTTGTTAACTCGTGAAAATCTTTCAACGAGATGAAAGATTTCCACGAGTCAAATTTACTCGTGAAGTTAAAATTTTAAACTTTTAAACTCGTTGTAAGAACGTAGTAGCCCGTGAGTGTACCGTAGTGACTCGTGAGTCTACCGTGGGCACTCTTTAACTCTTTAACAGGCAGCATCTCTGGAGAAAAGGAATGGGTGACGGGATGACGTTTCCAAAATTCTGCTGCGTCTTTGCATTACTCCAGCACTGTGTGTTCACTTTTTGGCAACCAGCATCTGCCCTTTCTTGTGTATGACATTATTTGTATCCGTGGCAATTGATTGTCACTCCCTTCAGTTTCCCAGGGGGTCGGATGGGACTGGAGTTGGGATGGAAAGGTGGGGGGGGGGAAGAACAAATGTATGAAACACCAAAAACGGACAGCAGAGATGTCTTTGCTATACCGCTACAATAATCGGACTATTGGTACACTGCTGTTTCCTTGACTACGGTCATGTGAAACGACACTTGTACATTTAATATACCGACGATGTCTGGCAGTGAATCTCACTCTCTCAAATCCGTAGAGAGACACGAAAAGCTGGAGTAACGCAGCGGGTCAGACAGCATCTCTGGAGAAATGGACTAGGCGACTGCAGAATGCAGTCTGAAGAAGGGTCTCGACCTGAAATCGCGCCCATTCCTTTTCTCCAGAGATGCTGCCTGTCCCGCTGAGTTACCCCAGCTTTTTGAGCCTATCTTCGGTTCAAACCAGCATATGCAGTTCCTTTCCGCACCCCTCAAATCTGTGCCATTATTCAGTACTCCAATTTTTGTTTTATTTTACTCATTCTGGATAATATCGCCCCGTTCGTTGGTCGTATGCCTCTACCCCACCCCTGGTGCTTTAAGTGCATTTATTTTTTGTTTTACCCCCGGGAGGAAAAAAAATAAAATCCAGGATTTCATCTGGAGCAGTTCTCGGATATAACAGCGAAAGAAGAGAAATTGGCGGGTTATTTCGAAATTAATCTTTAAAGAGAGCATAACTCATTGGATAAATGAGATCCTCACTAGGCAGCATCTCCCCCTCCCCCCCCTGCCCCGACCCCCTGGGAAACTGAAGGGAGCGACAATCAACTGCCACGGATACAAATAATGTCATACACAAGAAAGGGCAGATGCTGTTTGACAAAAAGTGAACACACAGTGTTGGAGTAATACAAAGACGCAGCAGAATTTTGGAAAAGTCATCCAGTCACCCATTCCTTCTCTCCAGAGATGCTGAGTTAAAGAGTGCCCACGTAGAATCACGAGTCACTACGGTAAACTCACGGGCTACTACGTTCTTACAACGAGTTTAAAAGTTTAAAATTTGGCTCGTGGAAATCTTTCATCTTGTTGAAAGATTTTCACGAGTTAACAAGTTTCCCGAGTACCTGCCGTTAGCGTTATGAGTTCCGACGTTCCCGCTACGTTAATTCTACGTGATTACGAGTTTGATTTGTATTAAACTCGGGATCACTCGTGGGTGGACTCGCACCGTGAGACAGGGGTTTAAGAGTGGAAAAATAAATAAAAGGACAAGCGACTGTTGGCTGGCTGCCGTTGGCTGGCACCTTCAACGGAACGAACGATCGAATGCAGACATATCACCTGGGCAGAGGATCCTAAACTACAGTGCTACCCCCCGCACGCCCGGTCCCCCTTTCCCACCGTCCCTCATGGCGGTCCCCCCACTCCGGGTCTTCCATTGTTCTTCACGGCAATCCCCCTATGTCTTCCCCTCCCCCCTCACGCTCCACCGCCACCGAGGTTCCCATTGCCGATGCCCCGTTGCCGCCCAGACGCCGAGGCCCCACCACCGCCGAGGATCCCGCTGCTGAGGCTCCCATCGCCGCCACTGCTGAGGCTCCTTCGCCCCAGACAGGCCTCGCTGCCCGACTTCTGTGGGTTACACAGCGTGGAAACAGGCCTTTCGGCCCACCGAGTCCATACAGACCAGCAATCACCCATACATCCATTGGATTGGTTAGTTCTATCCTACACACAATTTACAGAAGCCAATTAACCTACCAACCTGCACTTCTTTGGAATGTGGGAGGAAACCGGATCACCCGGAAAAAACCTATCCGATCACAGGTAGATGGTAGAAACTCCGTACAGACAGCACCCATAGTCAGGATTGGTCTCCTGTGCTATAAAGCAGCAACTGTACCGCTGCACCAGTGTCCAACAATGCACACATTTCCCTTTGATTCCTCATGGGCCAATTTTACAGCAGTTTTGATGTCACACAGGACAAATGTTGTGTTTAAATCTCTCCACGTTACCTCTTTGTGTTTGGACCAAATGTGTGGTAAGTCTGATGCTCATGGTCCTGGTAATGGCCAAAATGGGCATCAGTGATCATGTTATGCAGCAGTACCCACAGCCGGTGCTGTATCCATCCCCATCCATTAACTGTTGATGGAGTGAGGCCTGACGTGGTGGCAACTGGTCAGCTTGTACTTGGTGTGTTTGTCGACAGACGTGACACACCTGGACTATCTCCACACTGGCCAGTCAATGCAAGTCCTACACTTGTATTGCAATAGTTTGTCTGGAGGCATGGGCAACACGGACATGGTGGCCCATTCCTATGCTGTTCAACTAAAAGGCATGGCAAAATCTGAAGAGCACATCTTCCCCAGTCTGACATGTTGGTTCTGAACCTCCACAGACATGTCTATTCACAGTTTCCTCCCAGTATCATACGTAACAAATAAATGGGACAACTTACAGACGTCAGGAGACTGAGGCATCATCCAACTGGCAGCAACCAATCCTTACCCATCCCAACACTTGTCAATTGTCCAGCAACCCCAGATTGGCACTTTGTCTTTCTGATCATCTATAACAATGGACTGAATTAACAGGACACGTTGGGCCTTTCCTTTGGAGTGTAGGAGGCTGAGGTACACAAGATCATGAGGGACATGGATAAAGTGAACTCTCACAGTTTTATCACAGGGTAGAACTCGAGGGCACAGGCTTAAGGTGAGAAGGGAGAAATTTAACAGGGACCTCCGGGGGCAACTTTTCATTCAGAGGCTGGTCTGTATCTGGAATGAGCTGCCAGAGGAAGAGATACAATTGTGACTTTCAAAAGACATTTTGAGAGTGATAAGGATAGGAAGGGTTTAGAGGGCTTCCGGCAAATGTAAGCAATTGGGACGGGCCCTGTATACCAACTTGGTTGGCACGGGCAAGGTGGGCTGAAGGGCCTGTTTCCATGCCGTAAAGGTCTATGACTCCCTAAAAACAATCAACAGTATCTGAATCACAATACATATGGCAGGGAAAAACAAAATGATAACCCCTTCATCACACAATCTGAAAGTGGGCAGATAGACTTTACTTCAGATTATAAAAGTTTTAATCACCTCTTCAAAAGCAGTCAGGGTGCATTTACCTGAATCGGTTGTGGAAGGAGGCTGAGGGTCTTTATATGAGCCAGGGTTTCCAGTAGGATCATCATCTTCACCACTCTCCTCGTCTCCTGTGGAAGACATCCCGTAAGCACAAACTGCACAGGCAGATGACGTCAGCAAAAGTGCATGTACACGCTCACACTGACCACGCAGTCATGCAACCCTTCACAAACATGCACACACACGTGCATGTGGCCGACATCCTTGTTCTCAATGTTCTCCTCGTAACTTTAATCGGTATGTCAATTAATCCTTATCAATGTATGAGATTAACTCCCTTGCAAATTATGCACTTTAAAACAATTCCTATATTCCCTTTGAAAGGCAGACATTGGTTAGGGATGATCAGCCTGGCTTTATTTGTGGGAAGTTATAGACACAAAATGCTGGAGTAACTCAGCGGGAGAGGCAGCATCTCTGGAGAAAAGGTGACGTTTCGGGTCGAGACCCTTCTTCAGACTGAGAGTCAGAGGAAAGGTAAACAAGAGATATAGACGGTGATGTAGAGAGATATAGAACAAATGAAAGAAAGATATGCAAGAAAGTAACGATGATAAAGGAAACAGTCCATTATTGGCAGTGGGTTAGGTGAGAATGAGTTAGACGGAGAATGAAACTCACCAGGACAAGAGTGAAATTAGTACAACGAAGGTGGAGGGACAGAGAGAGGGAATAAAACGGTTACATGAAGTTAGAGAAATCAAAATCTATACCGCTGGGTGTAAGCTGCCCAAGCGAAATATGTGGTGCTGAGCAAGGAGAGACCAAGGCAGGCTGACACATTGGATCAAAGTCTGAAGAAGGGTCTCGACCTGAAACGTCACCCATTCCTTCTCTCCAGAGATGCTGCCTGTCCCACTGAGTTACTCCAGCATTTTGTGTCTACCTTCGATTTAAACCAGCATCTGCGGTTCGTTCGTACACATTGGATCAAACATCGGTTGGTTTATAGGAAGCAGAGGGAGGCGGTGGTCTAATTGGAAATCTGTGACCAGCACTGTACCACAAAGATTGATGCTGGGTCATGGTGTGACATACATCAGTCACTTGGTGATTCACACATAACTCATTGGTGAGGCCCCACTTAAGAGTATTGTGTTCAGTTTTGTTCGCCCGGCTTTAGGAAGAACGTTGGAAAGAGTGCAAAGATAATTTACCAGGATGTTGCCAGGACTCGAGAGCCTGAGATTCTTTATTCTTTATTCCTTGGTGTTCAGGGGGCCAGAGGGTGATTTTATAAAATTGTGTATAAAATCATGAGGAATAGCTATGGTGAATGCACAGAATCTTTTACTCAGAGATGGGGAATGAAATACTAGAGGGCATAGGTTTAAGGTGAGAGAGGAAAGCTTTACCTGAGAGGCAACTGGTGGGTATATGGAATGAGCAGCCAGCGCAGATAGTTGTGGCAATAATAATAATAATACATTTAATAGACATTTGGACAAGTACACAGATAAGAAAGGTTTTAAGGGACAGGAGACAAATGCGAGCAAATGAGACTAAGTTAGATGCACAAAGAACAGTTCAGCTGAAGGACCAGTCTCCTTGCTGTATGACTCAGTGTGTTACAGTCGGGTAATCCTAACATTATGATCATTTATACTATGCGGTTACATCAGCAGGTAAGACACTTACCAATGGTAAGCGGTACTGCTTATCAGCAGGTAGGCAGGCACTTTTATTCTGAGTCTTAATTCAAAATTAAGAATTAAGATTAATTCACGTATCTGTTTATCAACATTAATTATTTTCACTCTGCCCTACTTACCCTGCTCTGTTTGCGAGTGCTCCGATATCCGGAAAGAGTGGAACTTGCTGAAGCTACGTGCACATACACGTACACAATCAGGAGGCAATATCATGTTCTGTAATCTGCCAAAATTACACTCTGGTGTAAGGTCACTGTAACAATCAGCATGAACCTGGAAATAAAATAATGCCACTTTTACCATATAGAAGATACATTTTCAATCCAAGATTCAAAACAAAAAAACAAAGCAAACAGTAGCGGAAGCACTTCGGAAGTGAGGAAGCATCTGCTGTGAGAGCGACAGAGTCAGCCCTTCATGTTACTGACCCTTTATCTGAACTACAACCACAAATACAAGAGTCTTTAATCTCCCTCCACAGATGCTGCCTGCCCTGCTAAGTATTTGTGTTCAGACAGCCAGAACAGAACGTGGCCCATCATGGGAGAGGTTTAAAGGAGAGGTGCAGGGTGCGTTTATTTGCACAAAGGAGGTCATGGCTTGGAACACGCTGCCAGGGTGGTGGTGGAGGCAGATACGATAGTGGTACATGAGGTTTTTGGATAGGTACATGGATATGCAGGGAATGGTGGGATATGGATCACGTGCAGGCAGAGGAGATTAGTTTATCTTGGCATCATGTTCAGCACAGACATTGTGGGCCGAAGGGCCTGTTCCTGTACCATGTTCAAAACAAAATGGGCATTCCTGACAATAAATAAAATCAACCACTCCTGGGTTATGGAATGAAAAAGAACTGCAGTCTATAGAAGGGTCGCGACTTGAAGTCACCTATCCATTTTCCAGAGATATTGCCTGACCTACGGAGTTACTCCACTCTCGCCTGGGAAATGGTTAGTTACAAACTAATTCATTTCTAAGCACATGATGAAAAAGAAAAAAATTATTAAAATGAAATCCAAATTTTAAAAATTATCATTAAAATGAAATTTAAACTTAGTTCATTTTTGCAAGGTCAAAATTAAAAGATAAATTCACGTGCAACCTGAGAACAATTTACAGATCAGGTTCAGAGTAAATTATCCCAAACAGCAAATAATTAATTTGTGGAATTTATTGTAGTTTCTGCATGGCAGAATAATGAAAATTTACTATTGGTCAAGTTGGTTGCGTGAATGTTCCCAAACATGATGGATGGGAGAAGTTGTTAATTATTCATAGATTGATGAATTCATTATTTACTGAGAGAATTCCTCAGTTATATACAGATTGGAGTCAGGAGATCAATCAACTGTTTGAATGTACATTCAAGGTCTAGAGAATTAATTCCTTATTTACAAACCACTGCAAATGATTGCTACTGCAATCTATTTCTAGTTTGAGTTGGTGCCGGGAGCACTGTGTGCAGTTCTGGTCACCCATCTATGGGAAAGATGTTGTTAAGTTGGAAAGGGAGATTACTGTGCGGATGTTACCTGGGTTTAGACACAAAATGCTGGAGTAATTCAGCGGGATAGGCAGCATCTCTGGATAGAAGGAATGGGTGACGTTTCGGGTCGAGATCCTTCTTCAGACTGATGTCAGGGGAGTGGGCGGGACAAAGATAGAATGTAGTCGGAGATGTTGTTGAGTAAATCACACATACTCACAGATCTGGTATAACAGTATTTATTGAAAACGTATACAACACTACAGCATGTTACTCTTACCATGCAGCAGTACTAACTAACAGCACATGTCGGGTTGCGATAATATGAATAGTGTGGTAGTAGGCGGAGCTTATAATAATAAAGCACTACATTGGCTAATAAGTAAAGTATATGCATATATGGACAGATATATGCATAGGAAGGGTTTGGAGAGCTTTGGGCCAAATGGGACTAACCCAGAAGCACAAATTGGTCGGCATGGACAAGTTGGGCTGAAGGGCCTGTTTCTGTGTGGTACAACTCCATGACTATGATTTATGAAGTATAGAAGTTGGGATGTAATGTTAAAATTGTACAAGGCATTGGTGAGGCCAATTCTGGAGTATGGTGTACAATTTTGGTCGCCTAATTATAGGAAGGATGTCAACAAAATAGAGAGAGTACAGAGGAGATTTACTAGAATGTTGCCTGGGTTTCAGCAACTAAGTTACAGAGAAAGGTTGAACAAGTTAGGGCTTTATTCTTTGGAGCGCAGAAGGTTAAGGGGGGACTTGATAGAGGTTTTTAAAATGATGAGAGGGATAGACAGAGTTGACGTGGAAAAGCTTTTCCCACTGAGAGTAGGGAAGATTCAAACAAGGGGACATGACTTGAGAATTAAGGGACTGAAGTTTAGGGGTAACATGAGGGGGAACTTCTTTACTCAGAGAGTGGTAGCTGTGTGGAATGAGCTTCCAGTGAAGGTGGTGGAGGCAGGTTCGTTTTTATCATTTAAAAATAAATTGGATAGTTATATGGATGGGAAAGGAATGGAGGGTTATGGTCTGAGCGCAGGTATATGGGACTAGGGGAGATTATGTGTTCGGCACGGACTAGAGGGGTCGAGATGGCCTGCTTCCGTGCTGTAATTGTTATATGGTTATATGGTTATGAAGGATGGGAATATTGTTTGAGTGAGCGTGCAGAGTTGGTGTGGAGCTGTATCTGTGGATTCATCAGTTATGATGATTAATATGCAGCGGCAACTCCTTATCATGCTGTTGACTTACCGTTATCCCACACCATTCACATCGAAAGCCGGACAACACTTCCGATGACCCACAGGCCTTCTTACAGACGTCACAGCGAGCACTGGGCAATAGATTCCCTTCTCGCCAGTGGTGGTGATATGACTCCTGGGAGAAACGGCAAGATACATTTCAAGGACCAGAGGACATAGGTCTAAGGCGAAGGGGAAAAGGTTTAATAGGAATATGAGGGGTAACTTTTTCACATAAAGGGTGGTGGGTGTATGGAACGAGTTGCCAGAGGAGGTAGTTGAGGCAGGGACTATCCCAAATTTTAAGAAACAGTTAGACAGCTACATGGATAGGACAGATTTGGAGGGATATGGACCAAACACAGGCAGGTGGGACTAGTGTAGATGGGACATGTTGGCTGGTGTGGGCAAGTTGGGCCGATGGGCCTGTTTCCATGCTGTATCACTCCATGATTCTAGTATGGATGGGACGTTGGTCAGTATGGGCACGTTGGGCCGAAGGGCCTTTTTCCACACTGTATCACTCTATGACTCCAGTGAAGTTGGGACATGTTGGTTGGTGTTTCCACGCTGTGTCACTCTATGACAGACAGAGACACAGGGGCTGCAGACGCTGGAAACTTCAGCAAAGCACAAAGTGCTGGAGGAACTCAGCGAGTCAGACAGCATCTGTGATGGAATGGACAGATGAGGTTTCAAGCTGGGACCTTTCTTCAGACTGATGGAGTAGATGAGGTAGGGGTGGCACAAAGCCTGGAAGGTGGTAGGTGGATACAGGCGAGGTGAGGAGGGGGAACAAAGGCTGGAGGTGAAAGGGAGATGAGCATTTTCTGACATTGGCAGCAGTATGTCCATTGCCTCTTCCCTCACTCACCCGATCATGTTGCCCATCTTGATGGCATCGTCGGCAGTCACTGCAGGCAAACGGGCTGCAATCCACATGGACGTGTAGTTCACACACTGTCAGTGCAGAGAGAGAGAGAGAGTGTGAGGACAGGGTGAGGCAACCTGTGAACCAGCCTCTCTATATCATACTGTTCCATCATTCACCCTTCCTCTCACTCCACCCACCCTGCCTCCAAGGCAAAACCAGGAGGCAGCTCGAATGCCGGTGTAACATCACTCCCTGACGAGCTCAATGCGTTTTACGCACGCTTTGACAGGGAGAATACTGATGTGCCTTCCCGATCCCCCATTCGCTGCGATGGCATTTCAGTCTCAGTCACAGAGGCCGATGTCAGGAAATCCTTCAGAGGGGTGAACCCCCGAAAAGCACCTGGTCCTGATGGTATACCCGGTCGTGTTCTAAAAACCTGTGCGGACCAACTGGCGGGAGTTTTTACGGACATTTTCAACCTCTCACTTCTGAGGTCTGAGGTCCCCACCTGCTTTAAAAGGGCATCAATTATACCGGTGCCCAAGAAGAGTAAGGTGACATGCCTCAATGACTATCGACCAGTGGCACTAACGCCGGTGGTGATGAAGTGCTTTGAGAGGTTGATCATGGAGCAAATCAACTCCTACATCGACAAAAACCTGGACCCACTGCAGTTCGCGTACCGCCACAACAGATCAACGGTGGATGCGATCTCGCTGGCCCTCCACTCCGCACTGGACCACTTGGACAACAAAAACTCATATGTCAGGCTGTTATTCATTGATTACAGCTCGGCATTTAACACAATCATCCCCTCCAAACTGGTTACCAAACTCGCAGAACTGGGTCTCTGCGCATCCCTCTGCAACTGGATCCTTGACTTCCTCGTCCACAGACCACAGTCTGTTCGTATTGGTGGAAATGTGTCAGCCTCAATAACAATCAGCACGGGAGCACCTCAAGGCTGCGTGCTCAGCCTCCTGCTGTACTCACTCTATACCCATGACTGCGTAGCGAACCACAGTGCGAACTCCATCATCAAGTTCGCTGACGACACCACTATTGTGGGGCGTATCACTGATGGGGATGAGTCAGAGTACAGAAGAGAGATCGAGCAACTGTCCATATGGTGCCAGCGCAATAACCTGGCCCTCAACACCAGCAAAACCAAGGAACTGATTGTGGACTTTGGAAGGAGTAGGAGGGGGACCCACAGCCCCATTTATATCAACGGGTCGATGGTTGAAAGGGTCAAGAGCTTCAAATTCCTGGGCGTGCACATCTCTGAAGATCTTTCCTGGTCCGAGAACACTAATGCAATCATCAAAAAAGCACATCAGCGCCTCTACTTCCTGAGAAGATTACGGAGAGTCGGATTGTCAAGGAAGACTCTCTCTAACTTCTACAGGTGCGCAGTCGAGAGCATACTGACCGGTTGCATCGTGGCTTGGTTCGGCAATTTGAGCGCCCTGGAGAGGAAAAGACTACAAAAAGTAGTAAGCACTGCCCAGTCCATCATCGGCTCTGACCTTCCTTCCATCGAGGGGATTTATCGCAGTCGCTGCCTCAAAAAGGCTGGCAGTATCATCAAAGACCCACACCATCCTGGCCACACACTCATCTCCCTGCTACCTTCAGGTAGAAGGTACAGGAGCCTGAAGACTGCAACAACCAGGTTCAGGAATAGTTACTTCCCCTCAGCCATCAGGCTATTAAACCTGGCTCGGACAAAACTCTGATTATTACCAACCACTTTCTGTTATTTGCACTATCAGTTTATTTATTCATGTGTGTATATATTTATATCATGGTATATGGACACATTTATCTGTTTTGTAGTAAATGCCTACTATTTTCTGTGTGCTTAAGCAAAGCAAGAATTTCATTGTCCTATACAGGGACACATGACAATAAACTCACTTGAACACTTGAACACTCAATGACGGCACAAGATACTCATATAAACTCAATTCAGTTTTAAATGCTGTCTGGACTAATCTGAGTTTATTTTGTGAAGAGAATCAAAATGTTACAGGTTGACGACCTTTGACATTGCGAGCATGTTGTCAACACTCGAGGGCCTGAGCTATATGGCCAGGCCTGCACCATGCAGCACAGCAGGCTAAGGGGTGATCTTGTGGAGGGGTGTAACATCATGAGGGGAATAGATAGGGTCAACAACCAGAGGACATAAGTTTGTGAGAGGGGAAAGAATTGATAGGAACCTGTGGAGCAACTTTGCAAACAGACGATGGTGAGTGTGTGGAACGAACTGCCAGAGGAGGTAGTTGAGGCAGGTACTATAACAACATTTAAAAGACTTTTGGACAGATATATGGATAAGAAATGTTTAGAGGGTAATGGGCCAAATGGGTCTTGCTTCAGATGGGCATGGACGAGTCGGGCTGAAGGGCCTGTTTTCTTGCTGTATGACTCTATGTCTCCAGAGGTCGGTCTTATCTTTACATAAAAAGATGTTAATATTTTTTTAAATGGCGCCCACTGTGGTGACATTTTGCCAGCTGCACGACAGTGACGGATCATATGTAGCAGTCCTCAACCACTTGGATAAAGAAACAGCACAGATCAGAGCTGTCACTGACAAGCTGCCCGTCCGTTTAAAGGATTGGTGCTGCTGTGATCTCTCGACGACAACAGCGGCTGACTGTCGGGGAATCCCTGATAACAAAACAACCCGAGGATCGCATGTACGGCGGGGACAGTGCCAGGAAACACTGGGGAGTCCTCCATTGTGTGTGAAACGTGAGAGATGTGGTGGCCCGTAAGTAATGCTGAAGCACAGGGGATTACAACCCTTCCCCACCCCCCTCAAACTGAGTGAGGTGGCAACATTGGTGTGGGATTATTTTTGGTACATGTCCCGGTACAGTGAAAATTTTTGTGTGCTATCCAGTCAATACAAGGCAGCACGGTGGTGCAGCAGTAGTTTCTGCCTTACAACGCCAGTGACCCAGGTTCAATCTTGACTACGGGTGCTGTCTGTAAGGAGTTTGTACGTTCTCCCCGTGACCTGTGTGGGTTTCCTCCCACACTCCAAAGATGTACAGGTCAATTGGCTTGGTATATTTGTAAATCGGCCCAAGTGTGTAGGAGGGTAGTGTAAGTGTGCAGGGGTCGCTGGTTGGCATGGACTTGGTGGGCCGAAGGGCCTGTTTCCACGCTGCATCTCTAAACTAAACTATGAGTATAATCGAACTATACACAAGTACAACAGGTAGTGCAAAGAGAAAATTACCAGTGCAAAATATAGCACAACAGCTACAGAGAAAGTGCAGGTACAAAAAGTGTAAGGCCCACAATGCGGTAGGTTGGAAGATCCTGGAATAACCGCATTGAAGCTATAGTCCAGAAAGCACTCCATTGCAACGCTTCAGTTTATGGGAGGACCATTCAGTAGTCTGATAACAGCAGGGAAGTTGCTGTTCCTGAATCTGGTGATGCGCACTTTCCAGTTTCTGTATCTTCTGCAGGACGGGAGCAGGGAGAAGGACGAATGACCGGGGTAGGTCAAGTCATTCTTGGCAGCGTGAAGTGGAGATGGAGTCAATGGTAGGGAGTCTGGTCTGTGTGAGGGACTGGGCTACATCTGCAACTGCAATTTCTTGCAGTCTTGGGCAGAGCGGTTCACAACCAAGTTGTGATGCAACCCCAATAGGATGCCTTCTACAGTGCATCTGTAGAAATTGGTAAGAGTCGTTGGAGACATGCAAACGTTCTTAGTCATGAGGAAGTAGGTGCAATGGAGTGCTTTCTGGACCATAGATTATTCCAGGACATATTGGTGGTGATATTTACCCCTTGAAGCTCCTGAGCTGTTGTCACCCTGGTGCAGAATGTGTTGTCATCAGTCTGGTACTGATCTTGACCCAGTGATGAATCACCAAGTCAGGGCAATACATCTGGAATGTTAATTATATGTGGAAACTGCTGGAGATTGTGAGGAGGACAGACCGATACAGTTTAAAACAGTGCAAGTTAAGTTGCATGGAGGGAGAGCAGTGGAGAGAACACAGAGAATGTCTGTAATCGAGGACAGGCCATGAAGATGTGGGTGACTAGATATTGTCACTGCTGTCTAAAAGGGGCTGATGCTTGCCTGCTGATGTGTGTTTGGAGTACAAACAGAGTGAGATGAGTTGGGCTGTTTGAAAGTAAAACATAATGCTGGATCTTCAGACGCTGCCTTGTCAATGTGTGCCTTCACACACAATGGCGGGTGCTTCACACATGACACTCACGGTGGAGATCCCTACCTTCACATCTCATCGCACGACTCTCCTCCAGCTGCCTGCGACACACCACGCAGAACTTCCTCTTGTACAGTGCTGGAGCCCCAAGACTGTGCGCCACAGGAACCTGGACAACAAGACAGTCATCACTGGGATGGCACAACCCTTGTCCATTCAAACTTCAACAAAGCCGCTTTGAAATAGTTTAAGAAATAGCGTGTATACGTGAAGAGATTAGTAAGCAACATTCAGTCAGGAGCTGATAAGTTATAATAAAGAAGAAACACAAAATGCTGGAGTAACTCAGCGGGTCAGGCAGCATCTGTGGAGAACATGGACACAGAGTGCTGGAGTAACTCAGCGGGTCAGGCAGCATCTCTGGAGAACATGGAAACAGAGTGCTGGAGTAACTCAGTGGGTCAGGCAGCATCTCTGGAGAGAAGGAATGTGTGATGTTTCAGGTCGAGACCCTTCTTCAGACAGTCCGAAGAAGGGTCCAGACCCAAAACGTCACCCATTCCTTCTCTCCAGAGATGTCGCCTGTCCCGCTGAGTTACTCCAGTATTTTGTGTCTATCTTTGTTGTAAACCAGCATCTGCAGTTACTCCCTACACAGTTATGCCCCCGTCCCACTTAGGAAAACTGAACGGAAACCTCTGGAGACTTTGCGCCTCACCCAAGGTTTCCGTGCTGTTCCCGGAGGTTGCAGGTGGTTGCCGCAGGTTGCAGGCAGTGGAAGCAGGTAGGGAGACTGACAAGAACCTCCGGTCACCTCCGGAAACCTTGGGTGGGGCGCAAAGTCTCCAGAGGTTTCCGTTCAGGTTTCCTAAGTGGGATAGGGGCATTCGGAAACCTGAACGGAAACCTATGGAGACTTTGCGCCCCACCCAAGGTTTCCGTGCGGTTCCCGGAGGTTTTTGTCAGTCTCCCTACATGCTTCCACTGCCTGCAACCTCCGGCAACCACCTGCAACCTCCGGGAACCGTACGGAAATCTTGGGTGGGGCGCAAAGTTTCCAGAGGTTTACGTTCAGGTTTCCTAAGTGGGACAGGGGCATTACACGGATGATACGAAAATAGGTGGAGGGGCAGGTAGTGCAGAGAAAGCAGGTTGGGAGAGTGGGCAGATAGAATATAGTGCAGCAAAACAATAATCAACACCTTTATTCCTACTACCAAAATGCAGTCATGCATTTTGGTAGTAGGAATAAAGGTGTCGATTATTTTTTAAATGGGGAATATAGAAATTGGAGGTGCAAAGGGACTTGGGTGTGCTGGTGCAGGATTCCCAAAAAGTTAATCTGCAAGTCGAATCAGTAGTAAAGAAGGCAAACACAACGCCAGCATTTATTTCAAGAGGGCTAGAATGCAAAACAGGGATGCAATGCTGAGGCTCTATAAGGCGCTAGTCAGACCACATTTGGAATTGTGAGCAATTTTTGGCACCGTATCTGAGGAAGGATGTGCTGGCTTTGGAGAGGCTCCAGAGGAGGTTTACAAGAATGATCCTTTCTTTAGTCAGAGGGTGGTGAATCTGTGGAATTCTTTACCACGGAAGGCTGTGGAGGCCAAGTCAATGGATATTTTTTAAGCAGAGATAGATTCTTGATTAGTAAGGGTGTCAGGGATTTTGGGGAGAAGGCAGGAGAGGGGTAAGGAGGGAGAGATAGATCAGCCATGATTGAATGGCGGAGTAGACATAATGGACCGAATGACCTAATTCTGCTCCTATCACTTATGACCTTAAAACAAAGAACTCAGGTGGAGAGGTAGGTGGGGGTGGTGTCAGGCAGCTTCTGTGGAGGGATGGAATCTAATCCCCTTTCACTGGCTGCTGTAGAATGTGTTCTCTGGCCCAATGAGGAACAGATTCTATGAACTCTTTTATATGAACACTTGCAGGTTACCAATCAGGCATTTGATCTTCTCAAAATACTGTTACAGGATCGTTTTAACAGGCTGAGTGATTAACATTGAGCTGTCTTTGGAGAGGGTCCTGAGAAGGTTTACAAGATTGATCCCAGGAATGATTGGGTTAACAAATGATGTGCGTTTGTCGACACTGGGCCTTTACTCGCTGGAGTTTAGAAGGATGAGGGGACACCTCATTGAAACTTACCAAATAGTGAAAGGCCTGGATAGAGTAGATGTGGAGAGTATGTTTCCACTAGTGGGAGAATCTAAGACCAGAGGTCATAGCCTCAGAATAAAAAGATGTACCTTTAGAAAGGGGATGAGAAGAAATGTCTATAGTCAGAGGGTGGTGAGTCTGTGCAATTCATTGCCACAGATGGCTGTGGAGGTCAAGTCAGTGGATATTTTTAAGGTGGAGATTGACAGATTCTAGATTAGTATGGACGTTTGGGCTCACGTAGGAGAATGGGGAGGGAGAGATAGGTCAGCCATGATTGAATGGCGAGAAGACGATGGACTAAATGGCCTAATTCTGCTCTTATGACTTATGAACTGTGTCCTTCAACAACTAGAGAGCGGTCCTGACCTCATCTCCCTCATTGGAGACTTTTAAACTAACTTTAATCAGAGTTTATGTTGGACTAAATGTTGGTCTCTTTAACTGTGCAATGTGGACAACTTGATTGTAATCATGTATAGTTGTCTGTTCGACTGGATTGCACGGTACCCGGACGTAGCGCTGATGGACAAGAAGCCGAAGCAAAGAAGTCGAAGCCAAAGAACCGAATGGAAACAAGGCCGAAACGCTAATAAACCGAAAGAGTACGAAGACGAAACGCCTACTAACCGAAAGGATCGGCGCCTAAATGCAAACTAACCGAAAGGGCGGGACGCCTAAAAGCCAACGAACCGAAAAGCTGCGTCGCCTAAAAGGAAACTTACCGAATGGCCGCTCTGTCGAAACGCCACCTACCCGAAAGGCGGCGTCGCCTACAAGCCAACGAACCGACTGTCGCACAACAGAAAAGTCCAATAACGGACATGACGTTGCCGGGGGGCGGGACTTGTTAGCGATTGGTCCAGACCCCGCGTCCATCACATCACTGTGCAGGGATGAACATTGTCCCACACCTCCGCTCCACCCGACCCGCAGCCCGCGGAGGGTGACCGTGAGTGAGTGGGGGCTGTCCCGAGGGATGCGCACCTTCGGCCGCTTTCAACTTGGTGCTTGGGTTCAGATTGCCCAGTCACCTATGGCTTGTGTGGGAAAAGGACCCCCACGCTCCCGTCTCCCCCTTCTCTCTCCCCTCTCCCCCTCTCTCTCTCTCTCCCTTCTCTCCCCCTCTCTCTCTGTCTCTCTCCCTTCCTTCTCTCTCTCCACCTTTTCGGTTCGTTGGCTTTTAGGCGTCCCGCCCTTTTGGTTAGTTTGCTTTTAGGCGTCCCATCCTTTCGGTTAGTAGGCGTTTTGTCTGCATACTCTTTCGGTTTATTGGCGTTTCGGTCTAGTTTCCATAAGGTTCTTTGGCTTCGACTTCTTTGCTTCGGCCTCTCGTCCGTCAGCGCCACGTCCGCACATGGGATTGCACGGAAACAGAAGCTTTTCACTGTACCTCGGTACCTGTGATTATATTAAACTAAACTAAGCCATCTGCCCATCACCTCCCCTCCCACTCACCTGTATTCATCTATTACCTGCCACACTTTGTCCTACCTCTCACAACTCTCTTTCATCCCCCTACAATCAGTCTGAAGAAGGGTCTCAACCCAAAATGTCACCTATCCATGTTCTCCAGAGATGCTGCCTAACCCACTGAGTTACTCCAGCACTTGGTGTCTTGTTTTTAAATCAGCATCTGCAGTTGCTTGTTTCCACTTGCTGAGAGCTGATGGGCTCACTGCTGCCAGTTTCCTTACCTTCACCAGGTTTGCTGCCAAACATGAACAGAGAGTCTTCACGTTCTTCACGCACTTCTCGTGGCACATGAAATTACAAACTGGAAAAGGAGAAACAAAGATAAAATGCATGCTGTACCCTGACTGGTTGCAATGCGGCCTTGTTCGGCAATTCCAACATACAGGAACACAAGAGGCTGCAGAGAGTGGTGGACCATCACGGGCACAGCCCTCCCCACCATCGAAAGCATCTACACCCGCCGTTGCCCCAAGAAAGCGCCATCTATGATCAAGGATCCGCACCATCCAGGCCGTGCCCTCTTACACGCTACTCGGATGGTTTAAATCAGATTGGCAAGGGACGGGGTACAGTGCAGGACTGGGGCAGGTGAGAGGCTGGAAGTGGGTACAGAAGGTGATGAAAAGAAGTTTGGTGGACAGGATAGGCAGGAGCACGGCTAGAAGCGAGGCAGGGCTGTTGCATTAAGTTGTATTTATTTCAATACGAGATGCCTGATGGATATAGTGGATGAACTCAGGGCTGGATAGGTACATGCGACTGAGACATTATAGAAACCTGGCTAGGAGAGGGACATGTCTGGCGGTTTAATATCCCAGGGTACAGGTGCTACAGGAGACCTGTGGGGGTAAAAGTGAAGAGGCAGTTGCTTTATTAAGGAGGATGTCACGGCAGTGGTCAGAGGTGACATTACTGATGGTTCGTCCAGTGAGGCTATATGGGTAGAGCTGAGAAATAAAAAGGGATACAAAAAATGTTGGAGTAACTCAGCGGGTCAGGCAGCGTCTCTGGAGATAAACACAAAAAGCTGGAGTAACTCAGTGGGACAGGCAGCATCTCTGGAGAGAAGGAATTGTCTGACGAAGGGTCTTAACCCAAAACGTCACCCATTCCTTCTCTCCAGAGATGCTGCCTGTCCCGCTGAGTTACTCCAGCTTTTTGTGTCTATCTTCGGTTTAAACCAGCATTCACAGTTCCTTCCGACACACTGTGTCTCTGGAGAACATTGATAGGTAACTTTGAGTCGAAATCCTTCTTTAGACTGAAGAAGGTTTTCGACCCAAAATCTTTCTTCAGACTGAAGAAGGGTTTTGACCTGAAATGTTACCTATTCCTTTTCTCCAGAGAAGGTGCCTGATCAGCTGAGTTACTCCAGCTCTTTGTGTCTATCTTTGGTTTAAACCAGCATCTGCAGTTCCTTCCTACACATAAGAACCAGTGGACATAGATTTAAATCTTTCACCTTAAACCTGAGGGGCAGGGTTTTTACTTAGTGCAGTGGGTATATGGAACGACCTGTCAGAGGAGGTAATTGAGGCAGGTTCAATAACAGCACTTAAAAGAGACGGATTGGGAATCTTTAGAGGGATGTGGGCTAAATGTTGAGACAAGAGACTTGCCGAGATGGGGAACGTTGGTCGGCATGGGTGAAGGGCTTGTTTCCACGCTCTATAACTATGATTCTATGAACATAGAAGAGTATAACATAGCAACAGACCCTTTGCCCACGGTCCATGCTGATCATTATACCAAGTTAAACTCTTTTCCTCTGTCTGCACATGATCCATATATCCCTCCATTCCCTGCACATCCATGAGTCCGCCTAAAAGCCTCATAAATGCCACTATTGTATCTGCCTCCATCACCACCCCTTTCTGTGTAAAAAAACTTCTCTCATCCCTCTGATCATTTCCACAGTACTGGCTGTCGACCCTTTCTTTGCCTCTCATAATCTTACATACTTCTATCAGGTCTCCCCTGAGCCTCCTACAGTCCAGAGAAAATAATTCAAGTCTGTCCAACCTCTCCTTATTGTTAATCCCCCCTAATCCAGGCATCATTCTGGTAAACCTCCCCAAAGCCTCCACATCCTTCCTGTAAAGGGGCGACCGGAACTGTAACCAATACTCCAAAAGCGGCCCCGCCAACGTCTTGTAAATCTGCAACATGACGTGCTGAATGCCCGACCAATGAAGCATGCCCTCTGACCCCACCCATGTCCCGGCCTATGACGGCAAGCATGCCCTCTGCCACCTATATCAGGAGATATACAACTCTGAAGTTCCACCACCAGGTTTAGGAACTTTCCTGCAACCATTAGGTCATTGAAGCGACCCGCACAACCCTAATCCTACCTCGGTAACAGAACACCTCTTGCACTACCATCGGTTTGGTTCTTTTCATAACCAACACTTTGGCACAAATGTTTTATTTTTTTCATTATACTTCTACCACATTGTACTCATGCATACGACAATAAACTTGAACTTGATATTTCTGCACAGACCAGTTTTTGTAAAATAAATCTGCTCAAAACGATGGAAAAGGAGCTACAGATGCCAGAGATCTGAATCGAGAAAAACAGAAAATGTTGGGAGTACTCAGATCAAAGCAACTTTTGTGGAGAAGTTGGTCCAAAGGGCTTTTGTTTCCACGTTGTATGACTGTCAGTTAAGGGATGCGAGTTTTGCAGGCTGAGCCAGCAGGTGGTGATGAGCTGCCTTGTGGAACTGCTGCAGTCCTTGAGGTGTGGGGAGCGCACAGTCCTGTACTGTCAGGGAGGTGGCATTCCCAGGCTTTTGCTGCCCTCATCCTTCCAGCTGGTCAAGTTGCTGCAGTGAGTCCTGCAGATGGTGCAGACGACTGCTGCTACTGTGCATCAGTGGTGAGGTGCGTGAGTGTCTGTGGCCATTATGCAGGTTACTATGTCCTGTATGGTCAGGTCAGGTCTTCATTGTCATAGGCACAAGTTCGGTGAGGTACAAGTATAATCAAATCTTGAGAGGAGAACGGGTAAGACTGTTGCAAACACAAAAACAAGATTTGTGCAAAGCACATTTAGAAACAAAACAAGTCCATGGTGTGGAGTGTTTTGAGTGCGGTAGAAACTGCACCGGACCAGGCTTTTAGACAGGCACATGGATGTGCAGGGAATGAAGGGGGGTATGGTTACGAGTGGGCAGAGGACATTAGTTTAACTTGGCATTATGTTCAGCAATGATATTATGGGCTGAAGGGCCTGTTCCAGTACTGTACTGTAATAAAGTCATACAGGCGCAGTCGTCTTTCTTACAGTTTGGCTTTCTTCCCAACCAATTGTTCAAGCGCTTTTGATTGCAACATGCGCCTTAATTTAGTTCAACAAAGAAACTGACTAGTTACTAAAGAACCAGTTTTTGTAACTTTAATACAGTGTGGAAACAGGTCCTTCAGCACAACTTGCCCACACCGGCCAACAATGTCCCAGTTACACTAGGCCTATTTGCCCGCATTTGGTCCATATCCCTCGAAACCTGTCCTATCCATGTACCTGTCAAACTGTTTCTTAAATGTTGGGACAGTCCCTGCCTCAACTTCCTCCTCCAGCAGCTTGTTCCATACACCCACCACCCTTTGTGTGAAAAAGTTACCCCTCATATTCCTATTAAATCTTTTCCCCTTCACCTGGGCAAGAGACTCTGTGCATCTAACCGATATATTCCTCTCATGACTTTATATACCTCTATAAGATCATCCCTCATCCTCCTGTGCTCCAAGGAATAGAGACCCAGCCTACACAACTTTTCCCTATAGCTCAGACCCTCTAGTCCTAGCAACATCCTCGTAAATCTTCTCTGTACCCTTTCCAGCTTGATAACATCTTTCATATAACATGGTGCCCAGGACTGGACACAATACTCTAAATACAGCCTCACCAATGTCTTGTACAACTGCAACATGACCTCCCAACGTCATTGATATAGGTGACAAACAGTAGCTGGCCAGCACCGAACCCTGAGACACACCACTAGTCACAGACTTCCAATCCGAGAAGCAACCTTCCACCATCACCCTCTGCTTCCTTCCACATAGGCAATTTTGTATCCATTCAGTTATCTCTCCTTGGATCCCATGCGATCTAACCTTCCAGAGCAGCCTACCATGCGGAACCTTGTCGAATGTTTTACTGAAGTCCACATCTACAGCTCTGCCCTCATCAACCTTTTTGATCACGTCTTCAAGAAATAATCAGATTTGTGTGACACGACCTCTTACATACAAAACCATGCTGACTATCCCTAATGTTCTTTTTCATCTAAATGCATGTATATCCTGTCCCTTAGAATACTCTAGTAACTTTCCAACTACAGATGTTAAGCTCACCGGCCTATAGTTCCCAGCATTGTCATTGCAGCCCTTCTTGAATCGAGGCACAACATTTGCCACCCTCCAGTCTTCCGGCACCTCTCCTGTATTTCAAGACAACTCGTAAAATTCAACGAAAGCGCTCCCACAATGTCCACAGATATATCTCATCAAGCCCTGGAGATTTGAGGTGGTCAAAGAGGCTTTTGGCACATTAGCCTTCATCAGAGATTTGTCTGAGGATTTTGCCCATCTCCTGCGTTGCTTCCTAAGGGGTCCCACTCTCTCTCAGCTGAACTGATTTTATCTGCCTGTACATAATCCATTCCCTACACTTCCATGTGCCTATCTAAAAGCATCTTAAATGCCACTAATCTATCACTGCGCATTCCTGGCCCCCATCACCCTCCGTGTAAAAAACTTGCCCTGCACATCTCCACTGAACTTTTCCCCCTCTCACCTTATAGATATGGCCTCTAGTGTTGGACATTTCCACCCAGGGAAAAAGGTTCCGATTGTCTACCTTATATATGCATCTCATAATTTTATATACTTCTATCAAGTCTCCCCTCAACCTCCGACATTCCAAAGAAAACAATACGTCCAACCTGTTCTTCCAGCTGAAACCCTCTAAACCAGGTCGCATTCTGGTAAACCTTCTCTGCACCCTCTCCAAAGCCTCCATATCTTTCATGTAATCGGGCGACCAGAACTTCACACAATATTCCAGATGCAGCCTAAGCAAAGTCCTACAGACCTACATCATTACTTTTTTTCAAAGAAGCCGATTAAGCTACAAACCTGCACTTCTTTGGTATGTGGAAGGAAACTGGTGCACCCGTGGTCACGGAGAGAATATGCAAACTTCACACAGACAGAACCCAAGGTCAAGACTGAACCCGGGTCTCTGGTGTTGTGAGCAGCAGCTCTGTCAGTATAGTCTTTTATTTGACTGGATAGCAAGTAAAGAACATCTTATATGGGACTAGGGGAGAATACGTGTTCGGCACGGACTAGAAGGGTCGAGATGGCCTGTTTCCGTGCTGTAATTGTTATATGGTTATATATGGTTATATGGTTATCACTGTGTCTTAGTACTCGTGACAATAATAAACTGAATAAAAACTTAACTAAACTAGCAGCCCAAATGTAATGGGGAAATTATACAGTTAATAGCAAGGCCCTTCATTATATTGTTGTACAGCGGGATATTCGGGTCCAAGTCCATAACTGCCCAAAAGTGGCAACATAAGTAGATAAAGTGGTAAAGAAGGCACATGGTATGCTTGCCTATCCGACTAGATAGCACACAACTACAAAGTATTCACTGCACCTGGGTACACGTGACAATAATAAACTAAATGAAGTATAAGAATCAGAAAGTCATGGCAGGACCACGCTGCACACCACTGAGGCCGTCACACCATGGGACTGATTGTTGGTGAGATTTATGCCAGGAAACATTTCCACGCTGGCACCATTGATGCTGATCGGGTGTGTACTGCACCACGATTCCTGTGTACTCCTTCCTGTACCCTGTCTCATCCTTGTTTGAGATCCGCCCCACCACGGTGTAATCTGCAAACTTATATATCATTGTTCTGTTGCTGGTACAAATTACAATTAAACACTCTTGACTGGACCAACATGAAACCCCGATGGAGATGTGTAACGTCTACTTTCAGTTGAATTCCAGTTTCCAGTTTCCAGAATTCCAGAATTCCAGTTTCCCTTTCCACAGATGCTGCCTGACCTGCTGCATTTTCTGCTTCTTTCAGTTTTCCAGCATCTGCAGATTTGATTTCATCGGCCTGAAATGTTAACTGGTTCTCTCTCCATAGATGTTGCTTGATTTCTGTATATTTCAAGCATTTTCTAGTTCAAATTTCACTCTTCTTAAATGTTAAAAACAAAAGTGTGCAGAAGAATGAGAATAGAGGTAGCTTTACACTGGCAAGCAGGCAGAGTCACATCCCCACTTCAGGGAGTCCACTGTGCTACGTGTCAGAACCTGTGTGCTGGGTCACACACTGCCTCATTGTTGCAGGGATGGGTGTGTACAGTTGAGTCCACCAAAAAAAGATGAGGCACATCATTAAATCCTGGATGATTTTCCATGACGTGTGTTTCTAACTCTCCTATTTCCAGGTTGCGCCATTTCAAAAGTGATGCCGTCAGCAGGTTATCACATTTGTTTTAGAAACATAGAAACATAGAAAATAGGTGCAGGAGCAGGCCATTCGGCCCTTCGAGCCAGCACCGCCATTCATTGTGATCATGGCTGATCGTCCCCTATCAATAACCCATGCCTGCCTTCTCCCCATATCCCTTGACTCCACTAGCCCCTAGAGCTCTATCTAACTCTCTTAAATCCATCCAGTGATTTGGCCTCCACTGCCCTCTGTGGCAGGGAATTCCATAAATTCACAACTCTCTGGGTGAAAACTTTTTTTCTCACCACAGTCTTAAATGGCCTCCCCTTTATTCTAAGACTGTGGCCCCTGGTTCTGGACTCGCCCAACATTGGGAAATTTTTCCTGCATCTAGCTTGTCCAGTCCTTTTATAATTTTATATGTTTCTATAAGATTCCCCCTCATCCTTCTAAACTCCAGTGAATGCAAGCCTAGTCTTTTCAATCTTTCCTCATATGACAGTCCCGCCATCCCAGGGATCAATCGTAGATTAATCTCGTGAACCTACGCTGCACTGCCTCAATCACAAGGATGTCCTTCCTCAAATTAGGAGACTAAAACTGTACACAATACTCCAGATGTGGTCTCACCAGAACCCTATACAACTGCAGAAGAACCTCTTTACTCCTAAACTGAAATCCTCTTGTTATGAAGGCCAACATTCCATTAGCTTTCTTCACTGCATGCTGTACCTGTAAGCCAACAGATGCCTTCTTGATAAGTACAGCTCTCATCCGCCTGAGCTCCAAGGAATAGTCGTATCCTGCCCATCCTCTCCCTGTAGACGTTGGTGAGGCTACAGTTGGAGTATCGTGTATCAAAACTGAACACAATACTCCAACTGTAGCCTCACCAATGTCTTGTGCACAATAACATAACATCCCAACGTCCATATCCAATACACTGACTGATGAAGGCCAACATATCGAAAGCCTTCTTGACCACCCTTTTGACCAAAGATCATGCTTTCGACCTGTGACACAATTTTTGGGGAACCGACAACATTCATCCACTACGTCACTGTGGAACCATGTTGCAGTGTGTGCCATCTCCTAAATACCCTACACTTCGCCTTTGACCTTCTGTGCATTTTAACAATATTTGATAATACAATGGTTAATAACCAATAATACTTGGTAAGCAGGTCATAATCGTGCAATACAGTAGCATAACTACAACAAATTACATACAAGATCATAGTTGCTGCAATAATAAGCTTACAACTGTGATCTGTGTCTTTGGCTGAACTGTGGACAGATCTTTGCACGATTATGGTCCAGTTACCGAGAATTACTGATTATTAATTTATTCTATTATTGTATAATTTTCCATTATTGATTATTGATTGCGTGTTGTGGCATTTATGAGGTTGTTATGATGCAGCAAATATAAAGTTCACATTACATATGACAAACACTCTTGACTGGTCGGTAGGTCAGAACACACGGCGGCCACTCGGCCCCTTTAGCGGCTGCAGCATCCTCGCTGCGCCTCAACAAAGGCGATCACTCGGAGTGAAGGACCTATCCCACCCTCCTACCCCAACACCTGCGGCCCCTCGGCCCATCCCACCCTCCTACCCTAACTCCCAGTCTCTTTGGCCCGTCCCTCCCTCCTACCCCGTCCCCTCGGCCCTGCTGAATCCCCCCCATCCATTCCCGCGGCCCCTCGGCCCGTTCCTCTCTCCCACCCCAACTCCCGCGGCCCCTCGGCCCGTCCCGCCCTGCTGCCCCGCACTCACGGTCGCACTGGAAGCCGCCCAGCCCCCAGATGAAGTCGGTGCAACGCTGGCAGTAGCTGGGCTTGGTCAGCGTCACCTTCCGCAGCCGGTGGCCGTGGGCCGGGCGCCTCCGCGAGCTGGAGTCGGGGAACAGACCCGGACCCGGCCCCGGGAGCCGGGGGAGCCGAGCTCGACTCTCCGCCATCCGTCTGCGCCCCGCCCGGGCCTCGCCGATGCCGCTGCCGCTGGGCGGGGCTGCCCGGGGACCGGCCCCAGCCGCCGCCGCCGCCGCCGCACTCAGGCCCAGTTCGCCCCGCCGCCCGTCCACCGTCCGCCCGGACATCCAGCACCGGCCCGCCCGCGGGAAGCACAGGCCCGGCCCCAGGCGGGGACACGAGCCGACACGGGGCGGGGGAGGAGACACAACCCGGGGAGAGGGGAGGAGGAGAGATGGTTCCGCGGGCGGGGAGGAGAGAAGGTCCAGGGGAGAGGCTGGAGGGGGGAGGAGGTGGGGGGAGGAGAGGAGGAGGTGGGGGGGCTGAGGAGGATATGGGAGGGGGGGAGAGGAGGTGGGGGGGGGGGGAGAGGAGGAGGTGGTGGGGGGGGAGAGGAGGAGGTGGGGGGGGGGGGAGAGGAGGAGGTGGTGGGGGGGGGGGGAGAGGAGGAGGTGGGGGGGGGGGGAGAGGAGGAGGTGGTGGGGGGGGGAGAGAGGAGGAGGGGGGGAGAGGAGGCGGAGGTGGGGGGAGAGTCGCAGGTGGGGGGGGGGGGGGGGGAGGAGGAGGTGGGGGGGGGAGGTGGAGGGTTCTGAACTGCACTGTGTAGTCTTGTACTTATGTGCACACTACCTGTTGGACTTGTGTCTGTATTAATTGTACTCGTATATAGTCTGATTTTGCTGCACAAGGGCTGAGCTGTCAGCAAAGCCAGATTCTCCAGAAGATTCAAAGTATCTCAGTGCACCACAGAGAGGGTGGAGAGGTGATTCGGTTGTTTGTTTTAGTTATAGAATCAGACACCACACAAACATGGCAATAATCAAAGGTCATGTGGACTGAATGCACTCTCTCCCTGTGACCTCGTGGGTTTCCTTTGAGTTCTGCATGTTTCCTCACACATCCCAAACGCATGCGGGTTTGTGGGTTAATTGGCCTCTGTAAATTGCTCCTCAGGTGTAGGAGGTGGAAGCGAAAGTGGGATAACAGAACTAGAGTGAACAATGATCAATGTGAACTCAATGAGCCGAAGGGCCTGTTTCCATGTATCTTTCAATCAATTTCTCAATTAAACCAGGGGTTCAAGCCCACCTCGTCCAAACTGACCACAATCCTAATCCAGTGTGTGGAAACAAGGAAATGCTGATGCTGGTTTACATATAAGGACAGAGTGCTGGAATAACTCGGCAGCTCAGGCAGTATCTCTGAAGAAGATGGATACATGACGTTTCAGGGCAGGCCGCCCAGGCTAATCATGGTATCTCTCGAACCCCTTCCAGACAAAGAACATGTTCAAATACGGTTTAAATGTTGTAATTATATCTGTCTGCACTTTCCAGGGAAGCTAATTCCATGACACCCACTACCTTCCATGTGCAATACCTACCTAACAGATCTCTTTGAAATTTCTCATTTTATAATTCTGCTCTCTAGTTCTAGACTCCCCTGTCCCGAGAAAAAAAAAAGACCAGCTATGCTATCAATGTCCCCTCAGAATTTTCTAACCCTCAATAAGGTCACCCCTTGGTCATCTCTGTGCCAGTGAAAATAAGACCAGCCTTCCAATCTCTTCTAACTACAGCCCACCATTCCAGGCAATATCCCAACAAATCTCCTCTGCGCTCTTTATTTTCACCGCATCCTTCCTGTAGTGCGGTCACAACAGAACCCAATGCTCCGTGCAGTCTCACCGGTGTTTTGTGCCGTTGCAACGTGACGTCCCTAGGCTGATGAAGGCAGGCATGTGAATGCCATCCTCACAGTACTCTCCAGTGTTGCCACTTGGCAAACTCAGGACTTGCAATCCAAGGTCTCAGACATCAGGTCACTAACATTTGATTTACCAAAGTATTACTCACACTTGTCTGGATTAAATTCCATCTGCCACTGTGCCACCCAACTTTATGTCTCACTTTATCCTCTCAGTCATTTATAGAGTCAGAACTGCAACACAGAAACAGGTCTCTTGGCTGTGCTAACCAAGTTGTTGAACCAAGCTAATCCCACTTGCCAGGCCCATATCCTTCCAAACATGTCCAAGTGTCTTTTAAATGTTATAAATGCACCCACTGCTACCACTTCCTCTGGCAGTTTATTCCCTATAATGTGCACCACCCTCTACTTACCCATTAGATCCCTTTTAATTCTCCCCTTCTAATACTGTATATGCCCTCTAGTTTAGACCCCAACCCCAGGGTAATTGTGGCTATTAACCGTATCTGTGCTCCTCCTCTTTATAATACTAAGTCTTCATCTTGTTTGTGGCTGTGTGCCTGTGTCTGTGTGCATGTCTGTGTGCGTGAGAGAGAGAGAGAGAGAGAGAGAGAGAGAGAGAGAGAGAGAGAGAGAGAGAGAGAGAGAGAGAGAGAGAGAGAGAGAGAGAGAGAGAGAGAATATCTGGTTAATTCCTATTTTCTTCCAAACACTAGGCCACAGCCTTCCCATTTTCACACATCCTACTCACATTTTTCCCGTCGAGGCGATAAACATCTTCCCGTCGCATTCCCACCTATATTTCCAAAGTTATTAATCGTTTAAAGTTTTAAAAACAGCCCTAAAACTGTTTGATTTCAAGGCAGGACGGGACACTGCCTTGCCAGGAGGGAGGAACACTCTGGGACGGAAGGGCTCTCCAGCACTCGCGGTGAATAAGTCTACAGCCAGGGCCACTCTCCCCCTCCCTCTACCCTCCCTCGCTCCCCTAGGATTGAAGGGGGAGGCTGAAGAGGAGGGGGAGGGAGTGCTGGGGGATGAGGAGAAATGAGCCACGCCTGCGCAGTTGGGGACTGTAGCAATGTTACGAAATTTTGAGATTTTAAAATCAAATCTGCAATTTATCCCATCAGATAAAGCATAAAAAGAAGTTTAATTTGATACCTAATCCACTTTCATATCTGCAGTATTAAAAAAGTTATGGCCATTTTCATACTCAGAAATTAGCATCTTGTTCCCTATTGCTTTTCCATTGACAACACAAAAGCTGTGAATGAGGACAGTCAAAAGCCCATAACTTTCTTAAAAATTAAGAGAACTGAATGAAATTTTCAGTTATTTTGGATTGAAGCATTCTGAAACAAATATAAAACATCTTACTTGGATGACCTGAAATTAAAGCATATAATTAGTTAATTACCTAATTGTTGATAATTACAAAATTGACCGTTGTGACGCAAATAGTAATAAACACCCAGACTGCCTTGAAAATTCAAAAATGTGAAATTCTCAAGATCAGAACTTTAATATTATTGTATTATATGCTGTAAGTCCGTAACAGATAGGTAAATAAATTACAATTTCTAGCAATAGACCAAGTCTTTATGGTCCATTGGCATATCATAATCAGTAGCATCATCATACTCCTCAGATTGTAACCAATAAGCAACTCTGTACACCTTGTTTTTCCTCAACTTTTCAATTTTGGCATTGTAAACCACAGGTTTTTGCTCTTCAAACCACGCAAGACATGCCTTTCTGCCCACTACTTTCCCATTAAGAATGTCCTGTAGATCATCACATTTGGAGTAGTCCAAATTCGGATAATCTCTGCGAATGCTGTCTAAATCAGTCTCTTTTGCTGGGCAATTGGATTGACAATTTTGCATTTCTTCTTCGGAGACATCGGTTTAAAATGTAAAGGAAAAGAAACACTGCACAGCATTAACAAAAACAAGTTATTATTTGCAGTTTTAGAAAAAGGTAGAAATGATAAAGTTAAACGCTAAAACAAATATTTCATCTAAATTCAATTACTAGATCTAACCATCTATTCATTTCTTAAGAAAAGGCCAATTTTTTTTTTAATAGCCTAAGTATCCAAACAACAAACTAGTCCCATTCACAGAAGATTTTTAAATCTCACTGTCATGAACTTATATGCCAAATAGAAGGAATTTAATGTTTATTTCCCATAAATTAATCTAGACACATCCACTCTCACTATAATCAAAATTATTATTTTTTGCAGAATACATGTGACTAAAACTGTTGTGCATATTTAGTAAAAAATATTGATTTATGTATAGACAATTACACAAAATATAGACGATTTAGATGCTCTTATGACATGATTGTCCAAAAAAAAAAAGAGGATTTAAATTATCTTGCGAGTGTGTGTTTCTGGAATGCGATCGATTGGAACGTTGCCGTGAATTTTAACCCCATATCGGCAGGCAAAGACATGGCCGAATCGTTTGGGGACTAAATAACATTTTCGCAATGTAAAATTAGACCAAAGCTACCCCAAGAAGCAAGATTATATGTGAAATACATGACTTACCCTTTGTTTTGTCCTGATATTACGATCCGTCACGTTGAAGGCGTTGAGGGCGTTAGAAGTCACGTTTTACTTTAATCCAACTATTAAATTGTCCAGCGATTTTTAAAAAACCGACTAGCAGCCCGAGGAAATTGCTCTCCGACAAGGGATACAAATCTGCATTTTAATCCCGCCTCCCCCCCCCGCAAAGGCGCCAAAGTCGCGCACACAGCCCGTGGCAGATCTGCAGCGCTGCTGAAGGTAGGTTTTGTAACATCGCTAGACTATGGGTGAATGGTGTAATATTGCGTTGGGGGAACGGGTGAGTGGTGGAATCTTATGTTGGGGAGCAGACCCAACGGTCTACACTTGGTCTAGTGATTTTATAAACCACAAGGTCATCCCTCCTACTCTCCACGTATATAATACTCATCCTGGCCACCCTCTCTTTATAACCCAAATTCTCCAGACCGGATGTTATCCTCATATATCTTTTCCAGTTTAATACCATTTTCTCAAAGCAACCAGCATCATCAGAGACCCACACCACCCTGGCCACAGGAACAGGAGCCTAAAAACCATTACATCCACATTCAAGAACAGCTTTTCCCCAGCAACCAGCAGGCTCTTGAAAACCACACAACACTAACTGATGAACTATGGGCTGTCCTGAGTTTAACTTATTTTGCACAACTGTTGGGGTTATTCATTTGTTGTATTTTTTGTTTATTATCGCTGTCTATTGTGTTTACATACCAATTGTGCTGTTGCAAGTAAGAGTTTCATTGTTCTATTGTGGGTACATCTGACAATTAAAACACTCTTGCCTATATCAGGGTGACCAGAACGCACATATTATTCCAAGAACAGCCTTACCCACGTCTTGTACAGCTTTAACATTACCTCATGTACTCAATAACCTGACTGATTAAGGCTGGCATATTAAATGCCCTCTCCATCATCCAGTCTCACTGTATCGCCACTTTTAAGTTAAATCCCTGCACATTCTAGGTACCTCTGTTCTGCAACCATTCCCAGGGCTCTATCATTTGCCGTCCAGTTCTATTCTGTGCTATCTCACCAAATGCAACACCTCACATTAATTTGAATTAAATTCAATCTGCCATTGACTCAGTAGATCAAGATCACATTGTAATCTTAGATGATCCCTTCACTGTCGTATATACCACCAATCTAAAGTGTCACCTGCAAACGTACTAACCACACATACATTCACATCCAAATCATTAAATAATGAACAAGAGTGGACCCGCGCCAATCCCTGAGGCATACCACTTGTTATTGGCTGAAAAACGAGCCTTTACCATATGTTTAAGAAGGAACTGCAGATGCTGGAAAATTGAAGGTAGACAAAAATGCTGAAGAAACTCAGCGGGTGCGGCAGCATCTATGGAGCGAAGAAAATAGGCAACGTTTCGGACCGAAACCCTTCTTCAGACTTTACCATACCTTTGTCTCCCCCCCCTTTAAATCAATTTTGCATCCAATTTTCTAGCTCGTCCTGGATGCTGTGTAATCAAACCTTTCAGACCAGCCTACGATGCGATACCTATCAAAGGCTTTGCTAAAGTCCATGTATAAAACGTCTCATCAATATTCTTGGTCAGCTCTTCAAAAAACTCAAATTTGAGACACTATTTCCCCATACACTTTCACCAACAAAACCTCTCTCTTCCTACCACCTACGAAACAATGTATGTTCGGCAAGTGGAGTTGCAAATTACTTTTGTTAATCGCTTTATGCAGTCGACAGCAAATCTATTGACATTCACAAGTGTTAGGACTCCAATATGAAACAGATACAGGAAATTGAACAACAGCATATTGATGTTGCTAATTTATTAAAATTTAATACCAGCTGCTATGAGAATTTTTGATGTTATGGATATATTTATACTCTGATCTAATAAAAAGAGTATAAATTGTAACATTTCAGAATGTATATTTTTATCTTAAGTTAAATAATTTACTTTCACGGTCTCGCTAAATATCTACAGGAATGTTAGTCAGTACTTCTGTAATATTGCATTTAAATAGGAAATAAAACTCAAGGTCAAATTTATTATTCCATATCCCAGGGCTTTAACCCAACACATGATATTTCAGCAACTGAACAGTATTTGCAGCATATATACAGTTCCAAGCTAACAAGTTTTACACAAATTGTTGATATAATTTTACATTAGCAGGGCTATAAATCACACAAAACTAGACGATGACTCTTCAAAGCTAACTGCAGGAAAACAGCTTAATCTGTGGAATATCATAACATACACACACTGGTTTATAGGAGTGAACAGAACCAAATGGGATTGGATTTCAGGATGACATCAAATACCTTGAACATGAATCATTATTTTTGATTAGTTGTAATTATTAAAAGATTTTACTTTTGTTTTGAGTTCACAACCCACATGTCATCTTCCAGGCTGTTCAAAACTTGGGCTGGTACAAGTATACCTGCCCGCTAAGGCACCCAGAGGCAAGCTGGCAGTGAGTGGGTGAGAATTTGGTTGTAAGCACGACATCGTTGTGTGAGTAAATAGTCCTGATCTCCTGCAGCGAGACTGCTTCTTTTGGCAAGCAATCGCACAGTTCGTTGCAACAGCTGTCAAACCCTAACAAGCGAATCCCATAGCCAAAAGGCGAACAAATCAATCGGCCGTCTGGACTGAAGCAAAGTTCCTTAATATAACCACGGCCTACGTTCGCTTCTTCAATATAGTGCGTGAGGCAAAGCGATGAACGAGGGGAGGATGTCCGGACTGGAGGCCCATCTTGGAATTCATAGATGCAAGTCCACTGGTTAGAAACAAACACAAGTATGTCATTGGACTTCTCAAATACTGGAAACTCATCCGTAAAAGAAATGGCTTTAGCGAGTCAGATTAAAGAGAGTCCCAAAGCTTTTCATATCTATATTAAAAACTAGACGGTAACCAGGGAGAACCCTTCAAGGATAAAGGAGGGAATTTGTGCTTGGCATCTAGGGATGTCGGTGAGGTACCAAACAAGTACTTTACATTTGATTTTTACACCAAGGAGAAGGGCATGGAGGGTAGTGAGATCAGTATGGAGAATACTAATGTACAAGGGCACATTGAGGTTAAGGAGGTGTTGGTGTTTGAGGAACATGAAGATGGATAAATCCCCAGGACCTGATGGAATTTACTCAAAGTTACTGAGAGAGGAGATTGGGGAGCCTTGACAAAGACCTCTGCATCTTCTCTAGTCACAGCACTGGAGAGGAGCTAATGTTGTTCCTTTATTTAAGAAGGGAAGTAAAGAAAATCCAGGGAATAATAAGGCTGGTGAGCCTCACATCAGTGGTAGGGAAGGGTACTTTGGGTTAGGATTAACTCCCATTGCCAAGAGAATGGATTAATTAGGGACAGTCAGCTTTGTACATGGCAGGTCGTGCTTACTACCTCGATTGAGTTTTCTGAGGAGGTGACAAAGATGATCGATGAGGGTACGGAGGTGGATGTTATCTACATGGATTTTATTAAGGCATTTAATAAATCCCCCATGGTAGGTTGACCCAATGCACAGGATTAAAATGCACAGGATTAATTGTGATTTGGTCATTTGGCTTACTGATAGAAAATAGAGGGTTGTGGCGGAAGGACCATATTCGGGCTGGAGGTCTGTGACCAGTGGAGTACTGCAGGAATAGTGACAGTACTGCAGTGACCAGTGGAGTACTGCTGGGACTTGATTGTGATCATTGACTTGGATGTAAACGTCGGTGGGTTGGTAAGTTTACAAATGACACCAAGATTGTGGGGGACGTGGACTGTGAGAAGAGTCTGAAGAAGGGTCTCGACCTGAAACATCACCCATTCCTTCTCTCCAGAGATGCTGCCTGTCCTGCCGAGTTACTCCAGCATTTTGTGTCTATCTTTGATTTAAACCAGCATCTGCAGTTCTTTCTTACACCGGAAAGCTGTCAAGGTATATAGCGGGATAGAGAACACATTCAGAAATGGTCAGGGAGATGGAGTTTAATCTGAGCAAGTGCAAGGTGCTTTAACCTTTGGGAGGTTAAATGCCAGGGGAAGATATACAATCAATGACTTGACCTTAAACAGCATTGACATATAGAGGGACCTTTGAGTGCAGTTCCATATTTCCCCAAAAGTAGCAACACAGGTAGTTAGTTTAGTTCATTATCAGTGGAACAAAGTACAAATAAAAGTTTTTTTGTTGCGTGCTATCCAGTCAGTGGAATAACTATACATGGTTACAATCAAGCCATTCACAGTGTACAGATACAGGATAAGGCGCATGGTATGTTTGCCTACATAGGTTGGTGCATTGAGTATAAGAGTCAGGAAGTAATGATGAAGCTTTATAAGATTTTGGTTGGGCCACATTGGGATATTGCGGCAGTTCTGATCGACCCATTACTGGAAGGATGTGGAGGCTTTGGAGAGGGAGCAGAGGTGGTTTACCAGACTCTGTCTGGCTTATGGTGTATTTGTTACAGGGAGAGGTTAGAGTAGCAATGTTACAACATTTTGAGATTTTAAAAATCAAGTCTGCAATTTATCCCATCAGATAAAGCATAAAAAGAAGTTTAATTTGACACCTAATTCACTTTCATGTCTCAAGTATTAAAAAAGTTATGGCCATTTTCATACTCGGAAATTAGCATCTTGTTCCCTATTGATTTTCTATGGACATAACAAAAAAGCTGTGATCGTGGACAGTCAAAAGCCCATAACTTTCTTAAAAATTAAGAGAACTGAATGAAATTTTCAGTTATCATAGATTGAAGCATTCTGAAAGAAATATAAAACAATCTTACTTGGATGTCCTGAAATTAAAGCATATAATTAGTTAGTTACCCAATTGTAGCTAATTCCAAACTTCAATTACTAGATCTAAACATCTATCCATTTCTTAAGAAAAGATTAACATTTTTAAATAGCCTAAGTGTCCAAATAACATTCACAAAGAATTCACAATAAAACATGATTTTAAAATCTCATTTACATTAATTTATAGGCCAAATGGAAGGAATTTAGTGTTCAATTGCTGTAAATTAATGGCCATTTAAATCTGCTTTCGAGTGGGATCCTGTGGAACGCGCTGGTTTAGAACGTTCCCATTGCGGTAGATTTGTGCCCCAAATGCCCAGTAAAATACTGCGGGATTTAATAGGGCCCCAAATTAGCTACTCGCAACATAAAACTTTGTATAAAGGGATCTTAAGAAGCGCTTTTTAATGTAAAAATAAACAACCTACCTTCCGTTGTCCCCTGTTTGAGATCCGGCCCGTCGTCGGCGGTCGCGGGTTTAGAGGTTAATTTTTAACTTACTATAATAAGTAAATAAACCCGTAAAATGTAAAAATAGCTCCAGCGAGCGAAACTCCAAGCGATTTTCCGTCAGTAACTAAGTAGGCTGAACAAGCTCGATTTGAACAGGGAAAATCGCGTTTTAAACCCGCCCCCCTCTAAACGGCGCCATAATCGTACACACGGGCTGGGACAGATCTGCAGCGACGCTGAAGGTAGGTTTTGCAACATACCTAGTTAGAGAGGGTGCAGAGGAAGATACCTGATAGAAGTATATAAAATTATGAGAGGCATAGACAGGGTAGAGAGTCAGAACCTTTCTCCCAGGTTAGAGGTTATAGCTTTAAGGTTAGAGGGGCAAAGTTCAAAGAAGATGTGCAGGGCAACGTTACACAGAGGGTGGTGATGTCTGGAACCTACTGCCAGGATTGGTGGCTGAGGCAGATGTGATAGTGGTGTTTAAGAGGCTTTTGGATATGCTTATCGATATGCAGGGTATGGTGGGATAGGGATCATGTGCAGGCAGATAAGAGTTGTTCTTCGCATCACGTGAAGCACAGATAAAGCGGACACAAAGATACAATGTTTCAGTTTGAATACCCTTCACCATGTTCTTACCACTTTCTTTAAAAGTCTAAAAGTAAATCACTATTGGTGGAAATCTGATAAAGAGCTGCTGCAAATACTCAGTAGATCAGTCAACAGAGATTTCATTTCAGAGCAATTATATTTTTTATCCTAACTGGGAAAAGTTTGAAATGAAATGAGTTTCAATAGAAAGCGGGAAGGAGAGAATTTAAGGAATGGGATACAAGTCAGAACAAATTTGAGACATCATGATGCAGGTTGTTACCGCACCCTCTCCACAGGTTGTTGTTGTGACCGCACCTGGAGTAAAGTCAACAGCTCCCAGCTATAGGAACTATGTCGTCAGTTGGAAAGGGTGCAGGAGAGATTCACCAGGATGTTACCTGGGCTTGAGGGCTTGAGTTATAGGGAGAGGTTGGATAGGCTGGGACTTTTTCTTTAGAGCGTATAGGCTGTGGGCCGAGGTGCTTTATTCCAGTGTTTCGTGACCCAAGTCACCAAACTACATGAAATTTTCACATATTGTGTAAAAAAATTATATAAATCACCCCTGAAACTCGTCATGAACAAGACTTGCACATTTTTTTAATTAAATTAGAGAAAAACCGGAAAAATTTCGGGTATTTTTAGTCCAATCAAAGCACGTTTAACATTGAGTTGTCTGCCAGTTGGCCAATCATGCGCTTTGTTTCAGGCTAGCACACATCATAGCTGAGAGGGCTTCACTAATGCCTGTTTTACTGGAGATTCCGATGAAGGTTCTTTGTCATGGAAACTTGCAGCAGGGTAATTGAATTTAGTGAGAAAAGCATTAAGAAGTCTGAAAAATGTGCAGCTAAGTGGATAGAAGTGGAAGAAAGTCTTGAAAGCAAAGTCCCTGCTGAGCACAAAGTTGTGAAACTTTGTGAATCAACTCAAACTGAGAGGTAAGATCTAAAGTCTGAATTTATGAAAATTAATCTGTATGGACTTTAATTAATTTAATTGCACCCTTTATAATGTGAAAAATGAGATTTGGTGGCTGTACATTCACTCATTCATTCACTCATTCACTCATTCATTCATTCATTAATGCTTCACTCACTCACTCACTCATTCATTCACTTATTCATTCATTCATGAAGTTGAGGGCCTAAAATATATGTATCAATAACAAGGTAAATTAAACATTTTCACTAATGCCAGCTTGTTGTAGAGTAATAAGTCTTAATCATCTAATCTCGGAGCTGCCTGTGATAACTTACGGAAAAGGTGCTCCGATCGCGGGGCCTATGTATTTAACATAGTGAAGCCGCGGTCTCAATTAAAAAGCGGCCGATTCGCGAACGCGGAGCCGCAGATCTTCTCCGCGGGCGGGGGGGGGTGTTCATAGTGCCGTCCATAGCGGCTGTTTTCAGGAAAACGGAGGAATATATCTGTCTGGAATATATATAGGTATAATAATATATTACATTATTGTATTATTATACTTATATTACTATCTGGAATATATATAGGTATAATAATATATTATATTATTATACCTACATTACTATCTGGAATATATATAGGTATAATAATATATTATATTATTATACCTATATTAGTATCTGGAATATATATAGGTATAATGATATATAGTTTAAATCAAAGATTATAGAGGTATAATCTTTGGTTTAAATGGACTGCAACTCGGAAATAGGCTGCCCATCGTGTAATATGGGCATTGGCCACTAGATGGCGCTTACTTTCCTGATCTCATTTTCTAATTAGTTTAATTAATTAATGTGCAACTTTCGGCAATGACGAGTTATGACATCCTTCTCAATTATATTTCATCTAAATCTGTGGAAAATTTCATGTAGTTTGGTGACTTGGGTCACGAAATCCGATTTCTAGACACATTTTTGATGCTCGGCCCACAGCCTAGTAGGAGAATGAGGGGTGACCTTATTGAGGTGTACAAGATCATGAGGGGCACGGATTGAGTGAACGCTCAAAGTCATTTTCAAACTCAAATAACTTCACTGGCTTCCCATCTCCCACCGGATCACCTACAAAATCCTGGTCCTCACCTACAAAGCCCTCCACCATCTGGCCCCCCCCATATCTCACTGACCTCCTCTCCCCCTACCAACCCTCACGGTCCCTCAGATCCACATCAGCCGGTCTCCTCTCCATCCACAAGTCCAACCTCCGCAGTTTTGGGGACAGAGCCTTCTCCAGGGCAGCTCCCAGGCTCTGGAACTCCCTCCCCCAACTAATCCTCAATTCCGTGTCCCTCACCATCTTCCAGTCCCGCCTCAAGACCCACCTCTTCACCTCTGCCTATCCTTAGCCCCACGTTCCCCTCCCTTTTCATCTGTGCTTGAATTGCCTCATATTGTGTTTTGAATTGAATTTTGTCTTTAATTTGTGTACTAGTCATGTCTCTACTATTTATTTCATTCCGCTTACATGTATTTCCTCTACTTGCTAAATTTTTGTAAGGTGTCCTTGAGACTCTTGAAAGGCGCTCATAAATAAAATGTATTATTATTATTATTATTATTATTTTCCCAGGGTAGAGGATTCTAAAACGAGAGGGCACAGGCTTGTCTGGAGAGGCAAGAGATTTAAGAGGAATCTCTGGGGCAACTTTTACACTCAGAGGGTTGTCCATATCTGGAATGAGATGCTGGAGGAAGCAATGAGATGCTGGTGGGTATGCTGGAATGAGATGCTGGTGGGTACTTATTATGACTCTAAAATGCATTTAAAGAGAAATATTGATAGGAAGGGTTTAGAGGATTATGGGCTAAATGCAGAGATGGGACTAGCCCAAAATGCCATTGTGGTTGGCATGGACAAGATGGGCTGAAGAGCCTATTTCTGGGCTGTATTCTATGACTTTATGTCCCTGGAGGGATAGGAGGCAAAGTTGGCAAGTTCACGGATCCATCGTTATCTTTGGAGTCACGGAAGGGCCTGAGCAATGGGGAGAGGCTGGCAGGCTAGGCCTCGACTGGGGGGTGAACTCATAGATGTGTATGAAATAATTAGGGCAATAGACAGAGTAAATGCAGTGTATTTTACCCAGTATAAGGGAATCAATACCAGAGATTGATTTCTTGATAGGCAGAGGTTGGGTCGTCAGCTAGAACCTTTTTCTCAAGGTGGAAATGTCCAACACTATAGAGCATAGCAATAAGGTGAGAGGGAGAAAGTGAAATGGAGATGTACGGGGCAAGTTATTTTACACAGAGTGCTATGGGCCTGGAACACATTTCCACATTTCGTGGTGGAGGCAGAGGTGGAGGTGGGGCCTAGAACACATTTCCAGGGGTAGTGGTGGAGGCAGATATGATAGTGGTGTTTAAGAGGCTTTTGATAGGCATATGCAGGGAATGGAAGGATATTGATCATGTACAGGCAGATGAGATCAGATTAACTTGGCTTCATGTTTGGCACAAGTATTATGGACCGAGGGGCCTGTTCCTGTGCTGTAATGTTCTATTTTCAGAGAACTTAATGTGAGAGGGGAACAATTTACTAGAACCTGAGAGGCAACTTTTTCCACACAGATGGTGGTGGGTACATAGAACGAGTTGCCAGAAGAGATAGTTGAGACAGGTGCTATATCAGCATTTAAAATACATTTGAATAGGTATATGAGTCGGACAGGTTTGGAGGGACATAGGCCAAACGCAGCAAAATTTCCATGCTGTACGACTCGAATACCTCTAAATGGGAATAGCTTAGATGGAGCATTTTGGTCGGAATGGTTGAATTGTGCCGAAGGGCCTGTTTCTGTGCTGTGTGTAAAAAAAAGATGCTCCTCCACTAATGTCAGTGTAGATTTTCCCTGGGCCGATCAGCAGAGACATCGCTCTGCGGCACACAACCAAACTTTTCTCCTTTCTTGTGATGAGGGCGGCACTGTCACACATCGTGTAGACTGCAGCCTCACAGCGCTATAGACCTGGGTTCAATCCTGTCGTCAAGACCTGTTCTCCCTGTGACAGAGTAGGGTGCACCAAGTTCCTCCCTTATCCAAAAGACGCGTGGGATGGTAGCTTAATTGGCTACTAAATTGTCCCCAGTGTGTACGTGAGCGATAGAATTTAGGAGAGTTGCCTAGAACACAATTAATGTCGGATGAATGTTAATGGGTGGTTGAAGACGAGCATGGACTCAGTGGGCTGAAGGGCCTGTTTCCATGAGCTATGGAAGATCCACGGACATTGTGGAAAGAGAGAAGACATTTCAGAAGTCCTGGTTGAGATATATGAATCATTGTTAGTCTCGGATGATATACTGGAAGATTGGAGGGTGGCTAATATTGTGCCCCTATTTAAGGGCTGCAAAGAAGAACCTAGGGACTGTGATGGCGTCTCAGGGATCAGTGCTGGGACCATTGCTGTTTGGGGTTTGTATCAATGACATGCATGAGAATGTACATGGCATGCTTAGTAAGTTTTATGACACCAAAATAGATGGTATCGTAGATAGCGAAGATGGTTATCAAAAATTACAGCAGGATCTTGATCAGTTGGGCAAGAGGGCTGATGAATAGCAAATAGCGTTTAATTCAAATAAGTGTGAAATGTTCCATTTTCATTAGTCCATAAATCATAGGGGCAGAATTAGGACAATCGGCCCAACAAATCTATTCCGCCATTCCATCATGGCAGGTCTATCTTTCGCTCTCCACCCCATTTTCCTTCCTTCCCCATGTAACCTTTGATATCCTTGCTGATCAAGAATGTGTCAACCTTTACTTTAAATACTTGGCCTAAAGCCCTCTGTGGCTTTAGACGACTTTAGAGAGTGCAGAAACTGGCCTTTCGGGCCACCACATCCATGGCCACCAGCGATCACCCGTACGCCAGCACTATTCTACACACTAGGGACAATTTTACCAAAGCCAATTAAGCTACAAACTTGTACGTCTTTGCAGTGTGGGAGAAAACCAGAGCACCCACAGGGAGAACATACATACTCCGTACAGATAGCACCTTTAATCAGGATGGAAACCAGGTCTCCAGCTTTGTAAGGCAGCAACTCTACCGCTGCACCACTGTGCCACCCACGCCTGCTGTCACAATGAATTCCACAGATTCACCACCCTCTGACTAAAGATATTCTTCCTCATCTCCTTTCTAAAGGTACGTCCTTTTATTCTGAGTCTGCTCCCTCTAGTTCGAGACTATCACTCGTGAAAACACTTTGGGAAGTCAAACTAGGGCAAAAGCTTCACAGTGAATATTATAAAGCAGAGGGATCTAGTACTGGTGCAAGGTTACCTGAAAATTGCATCGTAGGTAGATAAAGAATGCTTTTGGTAAATTGTCCAGAGTACTGAATAGAGAAGTTGGAAAGTACAGGAAGGAACTGCAGATGCTGGTTTAAACTAATAGACACAAAAAGCTGGGGTAACTCAGCGAGTCAGACAACACGTACAAGAAGGAACTGCAGATGTTGGAAAATCGAAGGTAGACAAAAATGCTGGAGAAACTCAGCGGGTGAGGCAGCATCTATGGAGCGAAGGAAATAGGCAACGTTTAGGTCGAAACCCTTCTTCAGACAACATCTCTAGAAAAAAGGAATAGGTGACGTTTCGAATCGAGACCCTTCTTCAGACAGCGTCAGAAAAAGGGAAACGAGAGATATAGATGGTGATGTACCGAGATATAGAACAAATGAATGAAAGACATGCAAAAAAGTAACGGTGATAAAGGAAACAGGCCATTGTTAGCTGTTTGCTAGGTTGTTCTGTTAGAATTGATCATTCTGTTACAAGACGCTGGTGAGGCCACATTTGGAGTGTTGTGTTCACTTTTGATCACCCTGCTATAGGAAGTATGTCATTAAGCTGGAATGAATGCAGAGGAGATTAACAAGGATGTTGCCAGGACACGAGGGCCTGAGCAATAGGGAGAGGGTGGGCAGGGTAGGATTTTATTCTTTGGAGCAGGAGGAGGCCATTCGGCCCTTCGAGCCAGTACCGCCATTCATTGTGATCATGGCTGATCGTCCCCTATCAATAACCCATGCCTGCCTTCTCCCCATATCCCTTGACTCCACTAGCCCCTAGAGCTCTATCTAACTGTCTCTTAAATCCATCCAGTGACTTGGCCTCCACTGCCCTCTGTGGCAGGGAATTCCATAAATTCACAGCTCTCTGGGTGAAAAAGTTTTTTCTCACCTCAGTCTTAAATGACCTCCCCTTTATTCTAAGACAGTGTCCCCTGGTTCTGGACTCGCCCCACATTGGGAAATTTTTTCCTGCATCTAGCTTGTCCAGTCCTTTTATAATTTGATACGTTTCTATAAGACCCAGAGTCATCCTTCTAAACTCCAGTGAATACAAGCCTAGTCTTTTCAATCTTTCCTCATATGACAAGTCCCGCCATCCTAGGCATCAATCTCATGAACAGACAGGGTAAATGCACAGATCTTTTTCCCCCAGAGGTAATCAAGAACTAAGGGGCACAGATTTAACGTGAGAGCAGAAAGAGTGGATCAGAACCTGATGGGCAAGCCAATATAATTGTAATGTAGAAACAAGGTTTATAAAATAAGACACAAAGTGCTGGAGTCAATCAACAGGTCAGGCAGCATCTTTGGAGAATATGGATAGGTGACGTTTCGAGTCGGGACCCTTCTTCAGTCTAATTGTAATATACTGCTAATGAAAATTAAACCTCTTCCACATGTAGCGTCATTGAATTCACTCACCTCTTGATCGTCACTGTTGCTTGTGCACCGAATTAATGCAGCCCAGCCTTTGGGGTGTAGTTGTAATGATGTAATACAGTTCCCTCGATCTCTTTCTGCAGGAATCTCTGGCGTTAAAACTTCAAGGCTATTGCTTGGAGATCCAGCTGTAATACATGATCATTTTTAATAACTCTGAGGCACAGATTTCTCCCAGTAAAACACCTTCTTAATTGGTTTGTTTTTTTGAGGAGGTAACCGGGATTATTGATGTAGGCTGCGGACTTTAGGATGGCATATTGTAGGCTAGTGCACCAGGTTTAGCCCCATGGGATGGATCCAAGGTGAGCTGGATAACTGGGTCCGAAACTTCACTATTGTATCCTGGTAACTTTGGCTGGTCGTATTAGGAGTCTCTATAACCATCCAGGGTAGAAACTTACAAAGAATCATCACCTTCCGGGTAAATACATTTCCCATCTCAGGTCCTAAACAGCCAAGTCTAGCCAATATTCTGAAACATTGGTGAGGCCACTTAGTTCTGGTCGCTCTGTTACAGCAAGGATGTGTAAGCTTTGGAGAGGGTGTAGAGGAGGTCTACCAGGATAGTGTCAGGGATGAAATCCCAAATACTAAAAGTCATAGCTTTAACGTAAGAAGGGCAAGGTTTAAAGGGGATGCGCAGGGCAAGCTTTTTTTTCACCTCTAACCCTTTGAGACTTTAGACTTTGTCCATGGAACTGCTGTGCTACAATGCCGAGAACTATATTCTGCACTCTGTAACTTCCCCCTTGGACTAACTATTGTAATGGAGTTTGGTGATTGAATTTATGTACGGTATTAACTGATCAGATTGGATAGCATATAAAAAAGCTTTTCATTGCAGCCTTAGTATACGTGCTAATAAAAAACCCAAGTCTACGTCTAAACTACCAATAACCATATCCTTCGATTCCCTCAAAATCCATCTTTCCATCTGCAGTGAATGAACTCAATAAGGAGCCTCGATAACCCTCCAGGGTAGAAATGTACAAAGATTCATCACCTCCCGAGTGAAGACATTTCCCATCTCAGATCTATCCTAGTCAATATTCCAAAACATTGGTGAGGCCACACCTTTTGAGTATTGTCTTCGGTTTTGGTCACCCTGCTATAGGAAGGATGTTGGTAAGCTGGAAAGAGTGCAGAGATGATTTACGTGGATCTTAGAAACATAGAAAATAGGTGCAGGTGTAGGCCATTCGGCCCTTCGAGCCTGCACCGCCATTCAATATGATCATGGCTGATCATCCAACTCAGTATCCTGTACCTGCCTTCTCTCCATACCCCCTGATCCCTTTAGCCACAAGGGCCACATCTAACTCCCTCTTAAATATATTTTGTCGGGACTTGAGAGCCTGAGCTAGAGGGAGAGGTAGAGCTGGCTAGGACTTTATTCCTTGGAGCGCAGGAGGTTGAGTTGTATAAGATCAGGAGGGAAATAAATCGGGTGAGTGGGTAGGTAAATCAAGAACCAGTGACCAAGTTTAAGGTGAGAGGGGAAATATTTAACAGGAAGCTGAGGCGCAACCTTTACACAGAGGGTGATGGATATATGGAACAAGCTGCCAGAGGCAGTTCAGACAGGTACTATAGCAACTTTTAAAGGTCAGCTGGACAGGGTGCAAGGATAGGAAAGGTTTAGAGGGATCTAGCCCAAACCCAGGGAGGTGGGACTAATGTAGATGGGACATGTGCAAGTTGAGCCAAAGGGCCTGTTTCTGTGATGTGACTCAATGACTCTACCACTATGAGTTTCAAATACTGAAACAAAGTTGAGATCCATCAACTGTCTTCTGTAAATCCAGATAAACATTCTTTAATATTCATTCAACATAGAACAAGGAACAGTTTTATGTTCTTTAGTCTAAAGAAGGATCCCGACCCGAAACATCACCTGTCCATTTCCTGCCTGACCCTTTGAGTTTCTCCACCACTTTGTTTTATTGTTTAATATTCCCCAGTTAATTACTTTATTTGTCATGTCAAAAAGTATATTCAGGTTTGTCCCAACTACTCTTTACAAATCCCTGGCATGCATGAAATATAAAACACCAGTGAAATCATCAAGCTCTCAATCAGAGAAACATCAGCTAATATAATTCTAATTCACCTGATTGAACAGAAGAAGCAATCACAGATACAGGTCCCAACTCTTAAGCACACGAAGACACAGACTTAAAGGAAAACTTTAAATATTTCCAGTGGAAAGTAATATATTGCAATAAAAAGTAATTATATCCTGTGGCTGGTTTAATACAGTGCCCTCCATAATGTTTGGGCAAAGACCTATTATTTATTTATTCCTGTACTCCACAATTTGAGATTTGTAATAGAAAAAAACTAAATCGCACATGGTTAAAGTGCACATTGTCAGATTTTAATAAAGGCCATTTTTACACATTTTGGTTTCACCATGTATAAATTACAGCTGTGTTTATACATAGTCCCCCCATTTCAGGAGCATAATGTTTGGAACACAGCAATGTCATGTAAATAAAAGTAGTCATGTTTAGTATTTTGTTACATATCCTTTGCATGCAATGACTGCTTGAAGTCTGTGATTCATGGATATCACCAGTTGCTGGGTGGCTCTGCCAGGCCTGTATTGCAGCCATCTTTAGCTTATACTTGTTTTGAGGGCTAGTCCCCTTCAGTTTTCTCTTCAGCATATAAAAGGCATGCTCAATTGGGTGCAGATCGGGTGATTGACTTGGCCACTCAAGAATTGACCATGTTTGAGCTTTGAAAAACTCCTTTGTTGCTTTAGCAGTGTGTTTGGGATCATTGTCTTGCTATAGAATCAACTGCCGGCCAATGTTTTAAGGCATTTGTTTGAACTTGAGCAGATAGGATGTCTATACACTTCAGAATTCATTATGCTACTACCATCAGCAGTTGTATCATCAATGAAGATAAGCGAGCCAGTACCTTCAGCAGCCATACATGCCCAGGCCATAACACCCCTACCACCGTGTTTCACAGATGAGGTGGTATGCTTTGGAACTTGGGCAGTTCCTGTCTCCTCTATACCTTGCTCTTGCCATCACTCTGATATAAGTTAATCTTCGCTTCATCTGTCTATCCACAAGACCTTTTTCCAGAACTGTGGTTGCTCTTTTAAGTATTTCTTGGCAAACTGTAACCTGGCCATCCTATTTTTGCAGCTAACCAGTAGTTTGCATCTTGCCTCTGTATTTCTGTTCATGAAGTCTTCTGCGGACAGTGGTCATGGACAAATCCACACCTGACTCCTGAAGAGTATTTCTGATCTGCCGGACAGGTGTTTGGGGATTTTTCTTTATTATAGAGAGAATTCTTCTGTCATCAGCTGTAGAGGTCTTCCTTGGCCTGCCAGTCCCTTTGCGATTAGTAAGCTCACCAGTGCTCTCTTTCTTCTTAACGATGTTCCAAACAGTTGATTTTGGTAAGCCTAAGGTTTGGCTGATGTCTCTAACAGTTTTATTCTTGTTTCTCAGTCACATAATGACTTCTTTGACTTTCAATGGCAGAACTTATTGGTGGACGAGGATCAGAGGAAGCAGCTGATTGGCTTGTATTGTATTTGTATTGTAATTGTAAGGCTTTATTGTATTTGGATAAGGGGGAGAATGAGGGCCAGGGCAGTTTACTGTTCTGGATGTCAGATGTGGGAGGTCATGGAGTCTGAGTGCTCTCCAGACGTCCACATCTGCGCCAGGTGCGTCGAGATGGGGCTCCTAAGGGACCGCGTTAGGAACCTGGAGCAGCAACTCGATGACCTCTGTCTGCTCAGGGAGAGCGAGGAGGTCATAGAAAGGAGTTACAGGGAGGTGGTCACTCCAAGACCACGGGAGACAGAAAACTGGGTCACAGTTAGGAAGGGCAATGGGCAGAGGCAGGGACTGGTGAGTACCCCGGTGGCTGTACACCTTGAAAATAAGTACTCATGTTTGAGTAAGGGTGGGGGAGACAGCCTACCTGGGGGCAGCGACAGCGGCCGGGCCTCTGGCACAAAGACCGGTCCGGTTGCTCAGAAGGGTAAGGAAAAGAAGGGGAGGGCAATTGTAATAGGGGACTCTATAGTCAGGGGGTCGGATAGGCGATTCTGTGGACGCAGACAGGAGTCCCGGATGGTAGTTTGCCTCCCTGGTGCCAGGGTCAGGGATGTGTCTGAACGTGTCCAAGAAATCCTGAAATGGGAGGGAGAGGAGCCTGAGGTTGTGGTGCATATAGGTACCAACGACATAGGTAAAAAAAGAGAAGAGGTCCTGAAAGAAGAATTTAGGGAGTTAGGTAGAGAGTTAAGGAGAAGGACTGGAAAGGTAACAATCTCAGGATTACTGCCTGTGCCACGCGACAGTGAGAGTAGGAATGGAGCGAGGTGGAGGATAAATGCGTGGATGAGGGACTGGTGCAGTGGGTATGGATTCAAGTTTCTGGATCATTGGGACCTCTTTTGGGGAAGGTGCGACCTGTACAGAAAGGACGGGTTGCACTTGAACTCAAGGGGGACCAATATCCTGGCGGGGAGATTTGCAAAGGCTACTGGGGAGACTTTAAACTAGTATGGTTGGGGGGAGGGACTCAAATTGGGAAAGCTAGCAGTCAGTGTGTGAAGCAGGGGGCAGAGAATGGTAGCACTCTGACCCAAAATGTAGGGGAGAGAGAAGAAAAAGAAAATAATCAGAGAATAAGAGAGGGTGGGTTTCTTAAATGTGTATATTTTAATGCTAGGAGCATTGTAAGAAAAGTGGATGAACTTAGAGCCTGGATTGACACCTGGAAGTATGATGTTGTGGCGATCAGTGAAACATGGTTGCAGGAGGGCTGTGATTGGAAACTAAATATTCCAGGATTTCGTTGCTTCAGGTGTGATAGAATTGGAGGGGCAAGAGGTGGAGGTGTTGCATTGCTTATCAGGGAAGATATTACAGCAGTGCTTTGGCAGGATAGATTAGAGGGCTCGTCTAGGGAGGCTATTTGGGTGGAACTAAGAAATGGGAAAGGGGTAGCAACACTTATAGGGGTGTATTATAGACCGCCAAATGGGGAGCGAGAATTGGAAGAGCAAATATGTAAGGAGATTGCAGATATTAGTAGTAAGCACAAGGTAGTGATTGTGGGAGATTTCAATTTTCCACACATAGACTGGGAAACACATTCTGTAAATGGGCTGGATGGGTTGGAGTTTGTAAAATGTGTGCAGGATAGTTTTTTGCAACAATACATAGAAATACCTACTAGAGAAGGGGCGGTACTGGACCTCCTGTTAGGAAATGAGATGGGTCAGGTGGCAGAGGTATGCGTTGGGGAACAGTTCGGGTCCAGTGATCACAATACCATTAGTTTCAATATAATTATGGAGAGGGACAAAACTGGACCTAGGGTTGAGATTTTTGATTGTAGAAAGGCTAACTTTGAGGAGATGCGAAAGGATTTAAAAGGAGTAAATTGGGACAGTTTGTTTTATGGGAAAGATGTGGAAGAGAAATGGAGTACATTCAAAGGTGAAATTTTAAGAGTACAGAATCTTTATGTCCCTGTTCGGTTGAAAGGAAATCGTAAAAATTGTAAAGAGCCATGGTTTTCAAGGGAAATTGGACACTTGGTTCGGAAAAAGAGGGATATCTACAATAGTTATAGGCAGCATGGAGTAAATGAGGTGCTTGAGGAGTATAAAGAATGTAAAAAGAATCTTAAGAAAGAAATTAGAAAAGCTAAAAGAAGATATGAGGTTGCTTTGGCAAGTAAGGTAAAAGTAAATCCGAAGGGTTTCTACTGCTATATTAATAGCAAAAGGATAACGAGGGATAAAATTGGTCCATTAGAGAGTCAGAGTGGCCAACTATCTGCAGAGCCAAAAGAGATGGGGGAGATATTGAACAGTTTCTTTTCTTCGGTATTCACCAAGGAAAAGGATATTGAATTATGTGAGGTAAGGGAAACAAGTAGAGTAGCTATGGAAACTATGAGGATCAAAGAAGAGGAAGTACTGACACTTTTGAGAAATATAAAAGTGGATAAGTCTCCAGGTCCGGACAGGATATTCCCTAGGACATTGAGGGAAGTTAGTGTAGAAATAGCAGGGGCTATGGCAGAAATATTTCAAATGTCATTAGAAACGGGAATAGTGCCGGAGGATTGGCGTACTGCGCATGTTGTTCCATTGTTTAAAAAGGGGTCTAAGAGTAAACCTAGCAATTATAGACCTATTAGTTTGACGTCAGTGGTGGGCAAATTAATGGAAAGAATACTTAGAGATAATATATATAAGCATCTGGATAAACAGGGTCTGATTAGGAACAGTCAACATGGATTTGTGCCTGGAAGGTCATGTTTAACTAATCTTCTTGAATTTTTTGAAGATGTTACTCGGGAAATTGATGAGGGTAAAGCAGTGGATGTTGTGTATATGGACTTCAGTAAGGCCTTTGACAAGGTTCCTCATGGAAGGTTGGTTAAGAAGGTTCAATGGTTGGGTATTAATGGTGGAGTAGCAAGATGGATTCAACAGTGGCTGAATGGGAGATGCCAGAGAGTAATGGTGGATGGTTGTTTGTCAGGTTGGAGGCCAGTGACGAGTGGGGTGCCACAGGGATCTGTGTTGGGTCCACTGTTGTTTGTCATGTACATCAATGATCTGGACGATGGTGTGGTAAATTGGATTAGTAAGTATGCAGATGATACTAAGATAGGTGGGGTTGCGGGTAATGAAGAAGAGTTTCAAAGTCTACAGAGAGATTTATGCCAGTTGGAAGAGTGGGCTGAAAGATGGCAGATGGAGTTTAATGCTGATAAGTGTGAGGTGCTACATCTTGGCAGGACAAATCAAAATAGGACGTACATGGTAAATGGTAGGGAATTGAAGAATGTAGGTGAACAGAGGGATCTGGGAATAACTGTGCACAGTTCCATGAAAGTGGAATCTCATGTAGATAGGGTGGTAAAGAAAGCTTTTGGTGTGCTGGCCTTTATAAATCAGAGCATTGAGTATAGAAGTTGGGATGTAATGTTAAAATTGTACAAGGCATTGGTGAGGCCAATTCTGGAGTATGGTGTACAATTTTGGTCGCCTAATTATAGGAAGGATGTCAACAAAATAGAGAGAGTACAGAGGAGATTTACTAGAATGTTGCCTGGGTTTCAGCAACTAAGTTACAGAGAAAGGTTGAACAAGTTAGGGCTTTATTCTTTGGAGCGCAGAAGGTTAAGGGGGGACTTGATAGAGGTTTTTAAAATGATGAGAGGGATAGACAGAGTTGACGTGGAAAAGCTTTTCCCACTGAGAGTAGGGAAGATTCAAACAAGGGGACATGACTTGAGAATTAAGGGACTGAAGTTTAGGGGTAACATGAGGGGGAACTTCTTTACGCAGAGAGTGGTAGCTGTGTGGAATGAGCTTCCAGTGAAGGTGGTGGAGGCAGGTTCGTTTTTATCATTTAAAAATAAATTGGATAGTTATATGGATGGGAAAGGAATGGAGGGTTATGGTCTGAGCGCAGGTATATGGGACTAGGGGAGACTATGTGTTCGGCACGGACTAGAGGGGTCGAGATGGCCTGTTTCCGTGCTGTAATTGTTATATGTTATATATGTAACTTTGGTCCTCATGTTGATAAACAGCAATAAAAGTTTCCAAAGGTGATGGAAAGACTGGAGGAAAGACTAGGTGCTGAGAGCTCTCTTATACCTGCATTAAGAAGGCATTTAAACGCACCTGAGCAATTACAAACCCCTATGAATCCATGTCCCAAACATTATGGTGCCCTGAAATGGGGGGGGGGGGGGCTATGTACAAACACAGCTGTAATTTCTACATGGTGAAACAAAAATGTATAAAAATATCCTTTGATAAAATCTGACAATTTGCACTTTAACCACATGTGAATTTTCTTATTACAAATCTCAAATTGTGTAGTAGAGGCAAATAAATAAATGATGGATGTTTGTCCTAAACATTAAGGAGGGCACTGTACCACGGTGACTGCGACTTCTTCATACAGAGTGTGGTGGGTATATGGGACGAGGTAGTTGAGGTAGGGACTATAAAACATATCAAAAACATTTGGACAGGCACGTGGATAAGAAAGGTTTAGGAGGATATGGGCCAAACACAGACAGGTGTGAGTAGTGTAGATGGGGTAAGTTAGTCAGCATGGGCAAGATGAACCAAATGGCAAGTTTCTATGGCTATGATTCCATATTAAAACTGCAACTGGAAACAATATTCCCTTACACTGATGGCCTTGCAACAGAAATTTGTTACTCACTATTCTTATTTGTTCTATTACCTTTTTTATCATCATGGGCACAAGATTGTGATGGATGTTTCTCAGAGCTTCGAGATGTACCTAGCTGATCATTTTGTGACTGTAAACCCGGCAGGCTGCAAGAAGACAAAGTCAGATCTGGAGAGATAAAAGACGTTTTTAAAGTTAACTCACAAGAGCGGCACAGTTGCGCATCTAGTAGAACTGCTGCCTCACAACACTCGATCTTGACCTCGGGAGTTGTATGTGTGGAGTTAGTAATGTCTCTTTGTGACCACGTGCGTTTCCTCCAGGTGCTCCGGCTTCCTCCCACATCTCAAAGACAGATGGGTTTGCAGGTTAATTGGCCCTCTGTAAATTGCCCCTAGTGGGTAGGGAGTGGATCCAAAAGTGGGATAACATTGAATTAGTGTGAATGGGTGATTGATGGTCGACGTTGGCTCAGTGGGCCGAAGATCCTATTTACATGCTGCATCTCTAAACTAAATTAAAGCAGGATTCCAATTTGGGTGTCCGCTCCTGTTTCTTAGATTTATCTAGTATAGCCTAGATGGGATGGAATTTGTCAAGTGTGTTCAATGAAGTAATAGGCAATATGTAGAAGGGGCCCCATAGAGAAAGGGCAAAGCTTGACCTACGTTTAGGGAATTAAGCAAGGCAAGTGACTGAGGCGACAGTGGACAAGTGCTTTTGGATGAGTAATAAAGAGTTGTGTTTCAGGCCAGGGCTGGACCACAAGTTAAATTCCAAACTGGGGCAAAACAACTTTGATGGTTTTACAAAGGAACTTGAAAAAGTTGATTGGAGCAGCGACACAGTGAGATAGACACAAAATTCTGGAGTAACTCAGCAGCTCAGGATCTCAGAATATGGATAGGTGATGTTCCTAATTTGAGGAAAGACATTCTTGCTATTGAGGGAGTGCAGCGTAGGTTTACAAGGTTAATTCCCGGGATGGCGGGACTGTCATATGCATAGAGTGGCTGGGCTTGTATACTCTGTGGAGTTTAGAAGGATGAGAGATCTTATTAAAACATAAAAGATTATTAAGGGTTTGGACACGCTAGAGGCAGGAAACATGTTCCCGATGTTGGGAGAGTCCAGAACCAGGGGTCACAGTTTAAGAATAAGGGGTAAGCCATTTAGAACGGAGACGAGGAAACACTTTTTCTCACAGAGAGTTGTGAGTCTGTGGAATTCTCTGCCTCAGAGGGTGGTGGAGGCCGGTTCTCTGGATACGTTCAGGAGAGAGCTAGATGGGGCTCTTAAAGATAGCGGAGTCAGGGGATATGGGGAGAAGGCAGGAACGGAGTACTGATTGGGGATGATCAGCCATGATCACATTGAAGGGCTCGAAGGGCCGAATGGTCTACCCCTGCACCTATTGTCTATTGTTTCAGTTCGGGCCATTGATAGTGGGTGTGGGGGAATAGATTGGAGCAGGTTGTTTGCGTGTAAAGGGATATCCAGAAAGTGGGATAGAGTTCGAGGTATGTATGTATGAATGATACGTTATTGTCACATGTACCTAGGTACAGGGAAAAAGCTTTGTCTTGCACACAACCTCGGCAGTTACAAGTGTTGGCGCTAACAGCTTTACTAAAGTACCGAACAGTCCTAACTGTTGCCTGTCGCTGCACGTGGCAACAGACAACCCCCACCCCCCCGCCAGATCCCCCTTAGTTCTCACCCTTCCCCCCCTACCAGATCCCCTTAGTTCTCACCCTTCCCCCCACGCCAGATCCCCATTTGTTCTCTCCCCCCACACACTGGGACCCCCATTGTTCTCACCCACACACCAGACCGGGTTCTGTCAATGCTCTTCATATTTTTTACAGAAGGATCAAGCGAAATTGCTCATTGAACTAACCTGTACTTGAAGCAGACCGTTTGCCCCTTAAACTGCGGTAAGTCGATACTTCTAGAGATTGGGTTAGATCAAGGTCATGAAGAATTAGAAGATAACCAGATGATGTTGATATAAGCATCTTTGAACAGTCTGGTGTTAGACGCATTCGCATCAAGTAGCGGGTGTGAAAGAACTTTTTATGGGGACACCCGTCTTCCGTGCATCTGTTTTCATGAAAAACAAAATGAGAGAAATTACCAACAAACTATACATTAGATCACCTCAACAGGAACAAATTTATGGGCACAATACGCAGTGAGGTTGCACCAATTGGAGGATCTTCTTCAACTTCACTGAGCTAAGCTTTCATGTGTGGCATTGAATGAAACATTGTAATCTGGATCCAATGTTGAACACGGTCGATGTGCAAAGTGACCACATGCTGAGAGTGGCGACGTGTGGACAGGGTCCTGATGGCAGCATTTGTGGCACTGGCTTTCATCGAGATTGGGAGATTATGCTACAGCTGTGCAACATTTAGAGTACAATAAACCTTCATTATAACAGACTCCTTTATAATGGATTTGGGTTATAGCGGACGGACCTGCCAGCATCATCGCCATCTCACACCATCTCCCCTCCGCTTACAGCCCTGACTTCCGATGCCTCCCCGGCTCACAAGGTGCCACCCACGAGCCATTCCCCACCCACTGTACGACACGGCTATTGATGCAGTTGACGTTGTAGCCTCATGGGGACGGCACTTTCTTCAGGACGCTGCCACCATCAGGACGAGCGCAGTCAGCTGGGGGTTCCCACCCTTCTCTCCAGCTGAGCTTCTTCTGTCGGCCGTCGTTTTGTCTTCTCGGCATCTCCTGCCCCCCCTCCTCCTCCTCCTACCCCGCAGGTGCAGACATACTCCACATTGGAAGAAGGGAGGAGGAGGCAGCAGCAGAGTGGACAAAGTGACGGCAGAAGGAGGAGGAAGAGGCGGCGGCTACAGTGGAGCGAGGCGATGACAAAGTGAAGGAAGAAGCAGCAGCAGGAGAGAGTTCGAGAACCCCCACGGTGACCGAATATGGCCTGTTATTGGTAGCAGCATGTAGAAAGCGCTGTCCCCAGTGGCTACAACAACAGCCTCGTGAAACGGGAAGAAGGGCTCGCTGGTGCAAACAAACGGTATTGGTGCCTAGTTTTAAGGAAAATTGACACAAAGTGCTGGAATAATTAGACAGACTGAATCAGTCTGAAGAAGAGGCCCAATGTCACCTATCAATGTTCTCCAGAGATGCTGCCTGACCCACTGAGTTACTCCAGCACTAGGGCAGGCATGGTGGCGCAGCGGTAGAGTAGCTGCCTTACATTGCTTGCAGCGCCGGAGGCCTGGGTTCAATCCCGACTACGGGTGCAGTCTGAACGGAGTTTGTACGTTCTCCCCGTGACCTGCGTGGGATTTCTTCAAGATCTTCGGTTTCCTCCCAAAGATACGTAGGTAAATTGGCTAGGTATAAATATAAATTATCCCTCGTGTGTGTAGGATTGTGTTTATGTGCGTGGATTGTTGGTCGGCGCGGACCCAGGGCCTGTTTCCGTGCTGTATCTCTAAAACTAAAACTTTGTGTCTTTTTGTGTACTATCCATCAACTGCAGTTCTTTGTTTCACTATGTACAATGATAATACTTTACCTGGTTACAGTGGACTATCGGCAATAACGGACATTATCTTTCCCCCAAGGGTTTACTGTATCACGTGTAATTCTGGTCACTCTGGTCGCGGAAGGATGTCATTAACACTGAAAAGGGTGCAAGGCATTTGATATAGGTTCTACATGGTAGGCTGCTCTGGAAGGTTAGATCGCATGGGATCCAAGGACAGCTAGCTGAATGGTTAGAAGATTGACTTCATGGAAGGAAGCCGATATTTGGTTGAGAATGTAGAAGGCATGATTAGTAAGTCTGCAAATGACACTAAAGTGGGTGGTATTTTACATAACCAAGATGGTTATCAAAGGTTACAGCAGGATCTTGATCAGTTGGGAAAGTGGGCAGAAGAATGGTTAACACAGTATAATAATACAAATAAATGTGAGGTGTATGTTGGCAAATGTGAGATGATGCATTTTGAGATGTTTAGTAAACCTTCACAGAGATTGGCACAGCTTTGGGGAGTGTTGTCGAGCAGAGGGATCTAGGAGTGCAGGTACACAGTTCCATGAAAGTGGCATCACAGGTAGATAGGGTGGTCAAGAAGGCTTCCCACACATTGACCTTCACCAGTCAAAGTATTGAGTCCACAAGTTAGTATGTGTAGCCATTTAGAACGGAGATGACGAAAATCTTTTTCACACAGTTGTGAGGCTGTGCAATTCTCTGCCTCAGAGGGCGGTGGAGGCTGGTTCCCTGGATGCCTTCAAGAGAGAGCTAGACAGAGCTCTTAAAGGTAGCTGAGTCAAGAGATGTGGGGAGAAGGCAGGAACGGGGTATTGATTGTGGATGATCAGCCATGATCACATTGAATGGCGGTGTTGGCTCGAACGGCCTACTCCTGCACCTATTGTCTATTGAACTGCAGATGCTGGTTTAAACCGAAGATAGGCACAAATAGCTGGAATAACTCAGCGAGACAGGCAGCTTCTCTGGAGAGAAGGAATGGGTGATGTTTCGGGTCGACACCCTTCTTCAAACGAAGTTAGCTTGTTACAGTTGTACAAGGCACTGGTGAGGCCATAGTTGAAGTATTGTTTGGATCTGGGCATCGTGTTATAGGAAAGATGTTTTCAAGCTGGAAAGAGTGTAGAGATGATTTACGAGGATGTGGCCAGGACTTGAGGCCCTGAGCTATAGGGAAAAGTTGATGTCTGCGCCCCATCTACCTCCTCCGGCATCTCATTCCATATACCCACAAGCCTTCGTGTGAAAAATCACGCCCCCGGGTTCCTATTAAATCTTTCCCCTCTCACATTAAACCTATGTCTGGGGCCCTGTGGCTAGCAGTATACCTATATTTCAATGATTTAGATGAGATCATACATTGCAGATTATTACGTTTGCAGATGACACTAAAGATGGTTGTCAACAATTGCAGCAGGATCTTAATCAGTTGGGCAGGTAGGCTGAGCAATGGAGTTTAATGCAGAGAGATGTGACATGTTGCAAGGCACTGGTGAGGCTACAGTGGAGTATTATGTTCAGTTTTGGTCACTCTGTTATAGATGTTGTTAAGTCCAGAGGAGCGCAGGGAAGATTTACGAGGATATTGCTAGGAGATGAGGGCCTGAGCTACAGAGAGACGTTGGACGGGCTGGGACTGTATTCTGTGGAGTGTAGGAGGATGTGATGTTTAAAAGATCAGGGAATAAATCGGGTAGATGCACAGAGTCGTTTACCCAGAGTAAGGGAATCAAGAACCAGAGGACTGGAGTCATACAACTTGGGAACAGGCCCTTCGGCCCAATTTGCCCACGCCGACCAACATGCGCCATTTACACTAATCCCATCTGCCTGCATTTGGCCATATCCTTCTAAACCTATCCTATCCATGTACCTGTCCAAATGATATTTTAACGTTGTGATAGTACCTGCAGCTCGTTCCATATACCCATCACCCTTTGTGTAAAAAACGTTGACCCTCGGGTTCCGATTAAATCTTTCCCCTCACACCTTAAACCTGTGACCTCTGTTCTTGATTCCACTACTCTGGGCAAAAGCTGCAAGGGGAAACTGTGGAGGCAGGTACAGTGCATGTATATATGTAGAGAGGTGCATAGGCAGCAAAGGTTTAGAGGGATACGGATCTAAACAGGCGAATGGGACTAGCTCAGTCATGGGTCAATCAAGCCAGAGGGCCTATTACATTTTTTGTGACACTAATGTGCACATTATCCTTTACATCACACATTATAAACAACAATTTATCTAGGGCAACTGATAATTGACTCTGTACATTCACCCAATCTAATTCCCCTCATGATTTTAAACACCTCTATAAGATCACCCCTCATCCTCCTGCGCTCCATAATGTCGTAGCCTGCCCCACCTCTCCCTATAGCTCAGGACCTCGAGATCTGACAACATTCATGGAAATCCAGCAAAGTGACCAAACTGAGCACAATAGAACACTCCAAATATTCCGAGCAAATACCCGTGGAATCATGGAGCATGAAAACAGTCCCTCGTCCCAACTCTTCCATCTGTCCGCTGAGTTCCCCTCTATACTAACTCCATCACTCTGTACATGGTCCCCAGCCCAGGGGATTCCAGCGCTCCTGCAGACACTGCCTTCAGTCATCCTGCCTCAACCATCTATCAGACAGGGAACTGCAAGTACTCTGGGGAAGTGAATTCCTTCCCCTTTACCTTAAACCTTTGTCCTCTAATTTTATCTACCCCATGATATATGGAAAAGGTTCCTGCAATCAATGCTGTCTATACCCTTCATCCTTATCTAATATCTCTGAAAGCTCTGGTTTCCTGACACATCCCAAAGAAGAGAAACAGGTTGGTAGTTTAATTGGCCTCTGTATATTGCACCTAGGCTAGTGGTAGAATCTGGGGGGAGTAGATGAGGACAGGGGTAAAGAAAATTGGGCGAGTGTGCCCAGATGGAAGACGAGGTGCTGTTATTCACTACAACACTGCAGGGGGCAACAGTTCAGTGTGAGAGTGGGGCACTGAGTTAAAGTGGCAGGAAAACAGAACCTCAGTCACTCCTGCACCTGAAGGCAGTTGCTCCACAGAGAGATCACAGTCTGCTATTAGTTCCTCCAATGTAGAGGAAGGCAGTGAGCAGCGACCTAATGCAATATACTAAATTGGACAATCGTAGAGGAAAAGCAGTGGAAATGGCAGGATGAAGGAGAGCCCCAGACTCAATAGGCCAAGGGCTTCGAAAAGAAATAATTTAATCAAAATGATGATAGCATCATAGAAACATAGACAATAGGTGGAGTAGGCCATTCTGCCGTTCACGCCAGCACCGCCATTCAATAAGATCATGGATGATCATCCACAATTAGACTGGTGACACACCAGTAAAAGGACATCTGAAGCTCAGCAGGTGACAGAAATCATTGGGTTGTAAAAGTGACTGAAAAACCATCACATGAAGAAATCTAAACAGAATGGAAATGATAATTTTGAAGATATTTACCATTGGGAGGGAAACGAAGGAAGTCTTTCAATGAATCTACCTCTTTTTATATTGTCCAAAAAGTTAAAGCTTACTTCATAACAAACTTGGCTTCCATATGTGACATTTTTACTTTGCTCAACCAGAGATAGGGCTTTACTACCTGAGGAATCATACTTAACACAATTTTGTCAATAAACAAAATTAATTGAAAAACATGCAGAGCATCAACCTATTTGTGTCCCAGGTGATTACATTTCCATCGAATCCTGACGTCACCAACAGTCTTGTGCTGGTATCGTATTCAATGTTCTTGACCCAGCTGGTGTGGCCGTGCAAGGTGCAGACCTTGGTGTTGAGGTTCCGCAGGTCCCAGAGTGCCACCGTTGTATCGTCAGAACAGGTCGCAAAAAGCCTGTTGTCAAGAAACCTGGAAGAAAATCACAGCACACACTGATATTCTAACTATCGCAAACCTCTCATAGTACAGTGGAAAAGATTATCACTTAAATGGCATCCTAGATTGCGCACGCTTCGTGAAGTTTTATCTCACTCACACCCCAAAAATAGCACATTTTCAAATCAAATTCAACGGGGTACAGATTAAAATTAAGGAATAGATGGAAGTTAAGATGAAGCAACCAGGCAGCACCAGAGAAGCAGGATAAGACCCTGCATCAGCTCTCTACCCCTGCATCAGCTCTCTACGCCACGTCAGACCTGACTACCCTGCGTCAGCTCTCTACCCCTGGTGAATGTGAAAGATACTAGAGGGTATTTATAAATTTCTGCTTCACAAACTAAATGAAAATAATGAACCATGTCTAATTCCATGTCATTTGGGTTGTACCTATTGGATAGAATCAAGTTGTTTGTTTATAAAGACAACAGCACAAACTGGAAAGAGAACTGTAGGTGACAATTCTACTTCAATTTGCATACTATCCAACCAGATCAGATATACTATACATAGATGATATCATATCACATCTATCTATTTATCATATCTATCATATATCACATCTATCTATATATTAAAATGGTGTGTGTGTGTGTGTGTGTGTGTGTATGTGTGTTTCCATTTTCAGGTATTTTTTCAGATTAGATTTTCGGCCTTTGATTCCTTGGTCCGCCAAAACCACACGCTGAAGCTCCGTGATTTTTTGCATTTCGCTAGCGATTTCACTTTTACATTCGCTAATCCACTCTCCACTCATTACATTTGGACATTGTTAAGTACACATTTTTAAATAAAATCCTCCCCCCCTCCCCCCTCACTTATCTTAAATTCTAAACGGGACACGAGCTGCTGACATCACAATTCCACATGCCGACCAATCCAGGCCCACCTGCCTCCAGGCCCCTCCCCCCCTCCCCGCCGCTGTGGATTAAAGGCGCAGAGAGATCGTGAAACTTCTGCAGAACAAACATTTTACAGCTCCGTTCTGCTGTAGCTTCTTTGTTCTACACATCTCGAGGCAGCGACTCCTCACGCGCTGAACCTTATCATCACTGTTGGCGCAGCTCGTGAAGCTATGCGCACTCATTCCAGCTGTGGGTTTACAGAGTCAGAAGCCGCTTCTCTCTCTCTCTCTCTCTCTCTATCTCTCTCTCTTCATTTGGCAGCCCGGCTCTCCTCCACTCCCACCACCCCGCTGCCCGCACCATGCCAAGTACGCTCGCGCCACGCCTCCCGCAGCTCTACTCCCGCCCGCCCGCTCCAACCCCCCCTCCCCCCACTTCACCTCTCTCCCCTTGCCCTCTCCACCCAGACAGAGAGGGGTGTGTGAGTGAGTGAGTGAGTGAGTGAGTGAGTGAGTGAGTGTGTGTGTGTTTTTGCCCTCGAATTTCGTCGAAAACCAGACGCAAAAATTGCGTCAGGGCTCTCGCTTCACTTTTTCCCCCTGTTGCCAGCTGGGCAACCTTGGCATTACAGCATTGCACACATTACAGCTGTCGCCGACACAAAACGTCACGTTCCTTTCCTCCAGAGATGCTGCCTGACCCACTGAGTTACTCCAGTTTTTCGTGTCTATCTTCGGTATAAACCAGTATCTGCAGTGCCAAGCCGGGCAAAATGATTCGGCGTTTAAGTTGCCCGGCGGCACTTTGGGTGGTCAGTAGCACCCGGGCAACTGCTAAATTCGAGCCCTGCGCAGAGATTTTTACATATATCGGTAGGGATTTAACTTATGATTTCAGAAATGCACTCCTCTGTAAATTTGCTCAATTATTTCCCCAGATTTTGAATAAAATTGTTCCCAAAACTCACTTTAAAAAAAATAATCGCCGCTTGCCATCTACTGACGTCATAATGCCCACATATCGAGGCCCACATATCGAGGCCCTCTCGCACGCCGCCCTTCCCCCCACCCCCCTCTCTTTCTCCTCCCCTCCTCCACCCCCCTCTCCCTCTTGCCCTTCTCTCCTCTCTCTCTCAGCCCCCTCCCTCCTCTCCACCATTCCCCATCCCCCGCCCTCCCTCCCCTAAATCCCCTTTCCCCCCCCTCCCCCAAACCTCCCCCCCCCACCCCCCCCGCATGGACCGTTTTTACCTTCTCCCCTAAATCCACAAACATAATGGCAGACCCATTGTTTCTGCTTGCTCGTCCCACGGAAATGATTTCCACGTCCCTCGACCCCATCCTATCCCCCTGGTCCAATCGCTCCTGACCTATGTCCGAGATACCTCACATGCCCGTTGTCTCTTTAATGACCTGCTTTCCGAGACCCCACTCTCTCATCTTTACTATGGATGTTCAGTCATACTACACCTCCATCCATCCCCCAACAGGAAGGCCTTAAAGCCCCGAGTTTCTTCCTCGACCGCAGAACCACCCAATTTTCCTCTACTAACACTCTACTCCGCCTAGCAGAGCTGGTCCTTATCCTCAACAACTTCTCTTTTGACTCCTCCCACTTCCTCCAAGTCCAAGGCGTACCTATATGCCCCAACTATGCCTGCCTCTTTGTAGGGTACGTTGAATAATCCCTGTTCCAGACATACACTGGCTTCATCTCCAAACTCTATCTCTGTTACATTGACTGCATCGGTGCCACCTCCTGCACCCATGCAGAACTCATGGACTTCATCAACGTCGCCACCAATTTTCATCCTGCACTCAAACTAATTGGACCATCTCTGACACATCCCTCCCCTTTCTTAATCTCAGTCTCCATCACAAGAAATAGACTATTGACTGATGTCTATTACAAACCCACTGACTCCCACAACTATCTCAACTACACTTCTTCCCACCCTGCAAAGAGTCTATCCCCTACTCCCAATTCCTCCGTCAAGATGAGGTGTTCCATACCAGAACTTCCGAGATGTCCTAATTCTTTTGGGAACTGGGCTTCCCCTCTCCCATCATAGATGAGGCCCTCACTCGTGTCTCCTCGGTACCCTGTAGCTCTGCCCCTGCTCCCCCTCCCCCAAACACAAGAGACAGAGCCCCCCCCCCCCCCGCACCCCCCCAGTCCTCGCATTCCATCCCATCAGTCATCGCATACAACAGATAATCCTCCAAAATTTCCATTGTGGAGGGAATGGTCTCTGCTCATGGAATCACCACTAGCCACATTTTCTCATCTCCGCCCCTTCCGAAGAGACCATTCCCTCCGCAACTCTCTGGTTAACTCATCCCTTCCCAGCAAAACCACTACTTCCCCAGGTACTTTCCCCTGCAACCACAGGAGATGCAACACCTGACGCTATACCTCCTCCCTCGCCTCTGTCCAGAGACCCCGACAGTCCTTTCAGGTTAGGCAGAGGTTCACTTGCACCTCCTCCAACCTCATCTACTGTCATCGATATTCAAGATGTGGATTCTTATACATCGGCGAGACCTAACGCAGACTGGGCGATCGTTTCGCGGAACACCTTCGCTCAGCCCGTGTGAACCAACCTGATCTCCCGGTTGCTGGACACTTTAATTCTCCTTCCCATTCCTACACTGACCTTTCTGTCCTCGGTCTCCTCCATTGTCAGCGTGAGGCTAAATGCAAATTGGAGGAACAGCATCTCGTATTTCGCTTCAGGTAGCCCCGGCATTCCCTCTCTCTCTATCCCGTCCCCATCCAAGTCGCACTAGCTTCTCATTTTCACCCTACAAACAGCTTACAATGGCCTGTTTCCCTTATCATCATAAATTTTTTGCATCTTTCATTCATTGATCTTTACCTCTCCACATCACTGTCTATATCTCTCATTTCCCTTATCCGTAGCCAGCCTGAAGAAGGGTCTCGACCAGAAACGTCACCCATTCCTTCTCTCCAGAGATGCTGCCTATCCTGCTGAGTTACTCCAGCTGTTTGTGTCTATCTACTCTTTCTCATGTTATCCTTGAGGTCCAAAGGACCACATTTCCTACTTAAGAGAAAATCAACCAGGCACATTGACTAACTTGAAGCCCACAATGAAACGTGGGAAAATAATGCTCACCTTCGCTCCATAGATGCTGCTGCACCCGCTGAGTTTCTCCAGCATTTTTGTGTACCTTCAACAAAAGTGTTCCTTTGGCAGAGGAAATGCATGTAAAATGATGGTGTTCATAATCCATTTACACGCTTGTATACATTATGGTAATGTATACCATAATCCAAATTAGCAGGAAATCATCTTACTGTGATGGCCAGTATGAACCAAACTATTGGACATGAGCCATAAGGCAGTCCACCACATCAATGGTTGCAATGAGAATGACCAAAGTAATCCTTCCACATCAGAATTGTTTGTACACAAACCAGAATGTATACAAGCGTGTAAATGGATTATGAACACCATCATTTTACATGCATTTCCTCTGCCAAAGGAACACTTTTGTTGAAGGTACACAAAAATGCTGGAGAAACTCAGCGGGTGCAGCAGCATCTATGGAGCGAAGGACTCAAAGGAAATAGGCAACGTTTCGGGCCGAAACACTTCTTCAGATAGTATTGTTGAATACTGGTATTGTAAGCAAAGGCAGGTACAGCTCGCAAAACAAGAACCAAACTGACTTCTGATAGCATCACTAGAATCTCAACAATAATTCTTCAAAGCTTTTTACCCATGTATAGATATTATCAAATATACCCAATTATTACACAACAGTGTACAATACGATGATGAGGATGGATTTGGAGTACCGTGCTCAGTTTTAGTCACTCTGCTATAGGAGGGATATTGTTAAGCTGGAAAAAGTGCGGAGATTTATGAGGATGTTGCCAGGACTCGGTGAGAGATTGGGCAGGCTAGCAGTTTATTCCTTGGAGCGCAGGAGGCTGAGGGGTGATCTTACAGAGGTGTATAAAATGTTGAGCTGAATAGAGAATGTATGCACAGTCTTTTTTCCCCCAGAGTAATGGAATCAAGAATTAGGGGGGACATGGGTTTAAGGGGAAAGATTTAATAGGAGCTACTTTTTCCCACACAGTGGGTATATGGATGTAGGAAGGAACAGCAGATGCTGGTTTAAACCGAAGATAGACACAAAAAGCTGGAGTAACTCAGCGGGTCTGTTACTCAGAAGCGTCTCAACCTGAAACGTCACCCATTCCTTCTTTCCAGAAATGCTGCCTGTCCCGCTGATTTCCTCCAGCTTTTTGTATATTTTCAATACAAACCAGCATCCTACACTACTTCAGAGTTAGGGTAAAGGGAAATGAGAGATATAGACGGAGATATAGAGAGATACAGAACAAATGAATGAAAGATATGCAAAAAAAAGTAACGATGATAAAGGAAACATGCCATTGTTAGCTGTGGGCTAGGTGAAAACAAGTTACAGACAATGAATCTCGACAAGACAGTGGCGAGTGGAGTGCCGCAAGGCTCGGTGTTGGGGCCGCAACTGTTTACCATATATATTAATGATTTGGAAGAGGGAATTAGGAGTGACACTAGCAAGTTTGCGGATGACACAAAGCTGGGAGGCAGTGTGAACTGTGAAGAGGATGTTAGGAGGTTGCAGGGTGACCTGGACGGGTTGAGTGAGTGGGCAGATGCGTGGCAGATGCAGTATAATATAGATAAATGTGAGGTTATCCACTTTGGTGGCAAAAACAAGGGGGCAGATTATTATCTCAACGGGGTTAGGTTAGGTAAGGGGGAGGTACAGTGAGACATGGGTGTCCTTGAAAGTTGGCGTGCAGGTACAGCAGGCAGTGAAGAAAGCTAATGGAATGTTGGCCTTCATAACAAGAGGATTTCAGTATAGGAGTAAAGAGGTTCTTCTGCAGTTGTATAGTGCTCTGGTAAGACCACATCTGGAGTATTGTGTACAGTTTTGGTCTCCTAATTTGAGGAGATTGAGGCAGTGTGATCGAGGCAGTGTAGCATAGGTTCACGAAATTGATCCCTGGGATAGCGGGACTGTCATACGAGGAAAGATTGAAAAGACTAGGCTTGTATTCACTGGAGTTTAGAAGGATGAGGGGGTATCTTATAGAAACATTTCAAATTATAAAAGGACTGGACAAGTTAGATGCAGGAAAAATGTTCCCAATGTTGGGCGAGTCCAGAACCAGGGGCCACAGTCTTAGAATAAAGGGGAGTTTAAGAAAAAACTTTTTCACCCAGAGAGTTGTGAATTTGTGGAATTCCCTGCCACAGAGGGCAGTGGAGGCCAAATCACTGGATGGTTTTAAGAGAGGGTTAGATAGAGCTCTTGGGGCTAGTGGTATCAAGGGATATGGGGAGAAGGCAGGCACGGGTTATTGATGGGGGACGATCAGCCATGATTACAATAAATGGCGGTGCTGACTCGAAGGGCCGAATGGCCTCCTCCTGCACCTATTTTCTAAGTTTCTAAGACAAGAACGAAGGGTTACTTGAAGTTAGAGAAATCAACATTCCGACTTGGGTTTTGAGCTGCCCAAGCAAAATATGAGATGCTGTTTCTCCAATTTGCTTTTAGCCTCACTCTGACAATGGAGGAGGCCTAGGACAGAAAGGGCAGTGTGGGAATGGGAAGGTGAAATGAAAGTGTTTGACAATCGGGAGATCAGGTAGATCCAGGTGGACTCAGCGATGGTGTTGAGTGAAACGATCGCCAAGTCTACGTTTGTAGACCAGTCCTCTCTTTCCTGTGCCCCACACCTGGGCATGCATCCTTTCTCCTCCCCTCGCCTCCCTCATATTTATTTCTCTGGCCTCGCAATTCGCACTTCATCTATGCTACCTCACACCTTTTCATCTCTGGCCTTGGTCCATAACTGCCGTCACCTTTATCCAACCATCACCCACCAGGCTTTGTCTTGCCCTTCTCTCTTCCAGCTTTCCTTCTCCCAAACACCACAATCAATCTGAAGAATGGCTCTGACCTGAAACATCACCTATGCATGTTCGCCAGAAATGCTACCTGACACCCTGCTTGTGTCCTGTTTAGCTCTCAGGAAAGCTTCTATCTGTACATATATAAAGAAGATGCTGCATTGGCTCCTGGTGCTGAATCCATCCATCTACTCGAAGCATGGCAAGACTAGCTCTGGCCACTTCCCCATTGTTCCATCACTTGCAGTTGTGGTTAGTCTGCCTAGCCCCATTGACCTCTCTCCCTCCGCTTGGACTGGGTCACCTATACTCACAGCCAGTTATTACGACTTGGTGGTGTAGAGCTTTACAGTCCTACACAGATTAGCAGCTGCTTACATTTGATTAACACTAAGGACAAAGCATGCGTTCAATCAATAATCATTAGTATGTACAACTTCTATATTTCTCAAATATTATTCTCTAGGATTGTGAAAAAAAAGCCATTTTATTTTTGCAAACATTGACAGGAAACGGGTTTACACCAAAAATACACAGCTGCTATATATATATATATATATATATATACCTGGCATATTGATAATATCCATCAATGCAAAGGGTAATGTAACTGACCTGATGTTATTGACACAATCTTCATGGGCTTCAGACAGAGTTTTGATATGCTTTGAAGACACTGGATCAAACAAGAGAACTTCTGTCTGTTCACATGCCACTGTCAACACTGACCTGCAGAGAAGAACCAGAGGTTTGCAGTTTCCGTCGTTGGACAAATAACAAGTAATGAAGATTACAGGATGTAGATTGAAAATCTGATTGAATAGTTGCAGGACAACCTTGTTCTCAACCTTCCCAAAACCATCAGTTTGTTGACTTCAGGAAGTGAAGACAAGGGATCTGTGAACCTGTCTTCATGGATGGGATGGTGAAGATGACTGTAGAGTCAACAGCTTAAAGTTCCCTTGTGTGAACATCTCTGAAGATTTGTCCTGGGCCCAGCACATTGATGCAATCACAAAGAAAACCCATTAATGCTTCTAATTCCTTAGAAGATTCAGTATGTTGCCAAATATTCTATCGAACTGTCACAGGTGAACGATAGAAAGCACATCAGGCCTTAGGCCTAATTCAGTAAACCAAATACCCAGGAAGGAAAGAGATTACATAAACTGGTAGACATCAAGGGTACTGAAGATACACAGAAAACGCTGAAGTAACTCAGCAGGTCAGACAGCATCTCTGGAGAACATGGATAGGTGACGTTTGGGGCCAGGACTCTTAAGACTGATTGTAGGGGGGAGGAATTGGAAGCAAGAAAAGGCCAGGACAAAGCAGGCTGGCAACAGCCGACATCAGTCAGGATAGACAGTCTAAAGAAGGGTCTCGACCCGAAACTTCACCTTTTTCCTTCGCTCTATAGAGGGGTTGCACGTAAGGTCACTGGGTCATAGGGCTTGACGCACGGAGCCGCTCAATCCATCTGGAGGACATCCGTAACTTCCGGTATATGTTATTAATGCAAGAAACGCGTATTTTCCTACCTGTTAAAAACCGCCAAAATGTTGAATTTTTGCGCTGAAAAAAATTGTGGAAGTCGGGGTAAGTGTGAGAGACATGTACCCAACTTTAGAATTCCAAAAGTGAAGCCAAATGAAGGTAAAGAGAAGCGAGAGCTGAAGGGACAACGGCAGCTAAAGTGCTTGGTAAACATTGGCTGTGCAGATATCGGAATTGAAAATATTGGGAATTATCGTGTTTGCTCACTGCATTTCATCAACAGTAAGGCATTATTTGTGTTTTTTCTTGATTCCTTTGGTATCTAAAAAGTCTCAGAAGTGATAAATCTGGCTGTAAATTTTTCTTCAGATGCGTTTTCATTTTGTATGTAAAAACCCACTTGAGAAACATGGGCGATTTAAAAAATTTACAGCCAGATTTATCACTTCTGAAACTTTTTAGATGCCAAAGGAATCAAGAAAAAACACAAATAATGCCTTAGTTGATGAAATGCAGTGAGATAACAGCCAATGTTTTCTAAGCACTCTGTCTGTTGTTGTCCCTTCAGCTCTCACTTCTATCTACCGTCATTTCTCCTCACTTTTGGAATTCTGAAGTAGGCTAAATGTCTCACACGCTTATCCCGATTTCCATAATTATTTACAGCACAAAAATGGACAATTTCAGCGGGTTTTAACGGGCCCGCTACGCTGGAAACAATGGTAAGTGCCTACCTGCAGTTCAACGCGTGTACTCCATTTGCAGTAGCGTAGCAACAGTACGGGTCATGGGTCGTGACCCGACTGCCGCGAAACCTCCCTATAGATGCTGCCTCACCCGCTCAAGGGGATACATCATTACCACCTGGGGAACTGGTTAACTGACTTTTAATGTGGGGGGGGGGAGGAGTGTTTGTACAGGAGCCTGAAAACTGTAACCACCAGATTCAAGAACAGCTTCTTCCCACCAACCATCAGACGCTTGAACACTAGACAACGCTAACCACAAATCTACCTCAGCACCTATGATCTACTGTGGACTTTGATCTATGTACTTTGGTTTTGCACTATTATGGTTTGGTTACCTACTATTAGAGTTATTAATTTAATGTATTATATTAATGGGCCTATAAAGTTGCAGTTTGTACGGGGGCAAAGGTGGAGTACAGGGGTGAGGATGGCAGGGGCAGGGGGGGCAAGGTGGGATACGGAGGGCGAGGTTGTGGGGGGGCAATGGATGGGTTGTGGGGGGGCAATGGATGGGTTGCGGGGGGGTGCGAGCGGGGCAAATGGGGGGTGGGGGTGAGGGGCAAGGGTGCGATACGGGGGCCGAGGTTGGGGGGGGGGGCAAGGATGGGGCGAGAGTGAGGGGGTAATGGGGTGGCGAGGGTGAGGAGAGCTACGTGGGGTGCGAGGATGAGGGGAGTAATGGGGGGGGCTAGGGTGAGGGGAGGGGGTTATGTGGGGGGGGGGGGTTATGTGGGGGGGGGGGGGGGGCGAGTACGGGGGTAATGGGTAGGGTGGGGAGGGCAATGGGTACATGTGGCGGTGAGTCCGGTACGGGGGTGAGATGCGGCGGGCCCGGGCTCCTACCCGTCGGGCGAGTACTCGAGGTTGAAGGCGGCGCCGTGGGTCCTGGATCCGAGGGTGAGCTGCCCGGCCGATTGCATGGAGCCGTACAGACTGGTCATCACGCAGTAGGTGCCGCGGCCCGGCTCCACCGACGGCCCGAAGCCGCGGCCTACCGAGCGGCCGCTCACCCAGGAGAAGACGCCGGGCCGGCGGCGGCGGGACCTCCGGCCTCCCGGTGCCTCCGCGCTCATGGCGCCGCTGACTGGGCGCGTCCGCAGCCGTCACAACCAACCGCTGCCGCTGCCGCCGCGTCCCGGTCCTGGGCCGTCCCTCACTTCCGTCCCTCCGGTCCGTCCCTCACTCCCGTCCGCCCCTCACTCCCGTCCGCCCCTCACTCCCGTCCGCCCCTCACTCCCGTCCGCCCCTCGCCTATCTCTAGAGCAGAATGTTTAATTGTCACAGGCACTGTCAACAGGACTAGCAAATTCATACTTGCTGCAGCTGTTAAAGCCCCTTTAACATAACACACAATCCACTCAGTGGCCGTTCCTTCCACCGACCCTTATCTGACACCCCGGCTGAACGTCCACACATCCCATTCCCGTCCCTCTCTCCATCCTTCTTCTTCTTCTCCTCCTCCTCCTCCCCCCCCCAGCACACCTTCCAATCTTGTTGATTCTCTTGATGTGCTTAATGTTTCCATGCCCTCTTCTACATTTGTGAAACCAGACAACTGCTTTGCTGAACACAAACCCCACCTTGAGGTTCCAGTGCTAACCTTCCCCATTCCCACTGACCTGTCAGTTATCGGCCTCCTACTCTGCAGGGCGAGACAAAACGCAGCACTTCAAATTCTGCCTGGGTAATCCATAACCCAACAGCATCAACATGGAATTTTCCAATTTTAGATAACCCACTCCTCCTCTCTTCCTTTCTCTCCTCTAGGTCTTGAACACATTCTTTTCATTCCCTCCCACTGCCCAGTAACCTTTCTTTCCCCCAAATGGTTCCATCTGTCGATCGTCCAATTAATCTCTCCACTTAGTTCCCCATCTTCTCCCCTCCTCCCACTTAGAATTTTGTCCACCATCTCTCATCTACTTCCTTTCTTATCAGATTCCACAACATGCAACCATCTCAGCCTGTATCACAATCTCCACCCCTCCCTCCTCCACCCTGGCTCCATATGCCCTCCAATGACGACAGGGCAGGCGGTGCTTTTTATTAAATTGTATAAGATCATGAGAGGAATAGATAGGGTGAATGCATAGTCTTTTACCCAGAGTAGGGGAATCAAGAACCAAAGGAGACAGATTTCAGGTAAAAGGGGAAAGATTTAATAGGAACCTGAGGGGTAACTTTTTCCACACAAATGGGTATATGGAACAAGCTGCCAGAGGAGGTAGTTGAGGCAGATACAATATTTAGAAGATATTTGGACAAGTATGTGATAGTAGAGGTTTAGAGAGAAATGGGCCAAATGCAGGCAAATGAAACTATCCCAGTTGGGCAGAAGTGCGTGTTTCCATGCTGCATGACTCAATGAGAGGGCAGTTTGTGCCGTAGCTCTCCCCATCATATCCATACTGGCCATCTTCCCTTACAAGCCAGAGTCCTGACACAAGGTGTCGACCTGAATCTTCATCATCCTTCTGCCTCCAGTACTTTGTTGTTTTGCCATACTCCATGCAAGAACAGTCTCGTTTGTCTGCCTTCAATCCATCAACCCTGCCTTTCAGCCCATTAGCCTCAATCTTGTGTGTAAGAAGGAACTCCAGATGTTAGTGTAAACATAGAAACATAGAAAATAGGTGCAGGAGTAGGCCATTCTGCCCTTCGAGCCTGCACTGCCATTCAATATGATCATGGCTGGTCATCCAACTCAGTATCCTGTGCCTGCCTTCTCTCCATACCCCCTGATCCCTTTAGCCACAATGACCACATCTAACTCCCTCTTAAATGTAACCAATGAACTGGCCTCAACTACATTCTGTGGCAGAGAATTCCAGAGAATTCCAGAGAATTCCACTCTCTGTGTAAAAAATGTTTTTCTCATCTCAGTCCTAAAAGATTTCCCCTTTATCCTTAAACTGTGACCCCTTGTTCTGGACTTCCCCAACATCGGGAACAATCTTCCTGCATCTAGCCTGTCCAACCCCTTAAGAATTTTGTAAGTTTCTAAAAGATCCCCCCTCAATCTTCTAAATTCTAGCGAGTACAAGCCAAGTCTATCCAGTCTTTCTTCATATGAAAGTCCTGACATCCCAGGAATCAGTCTGGTGAACCTTCTCTGTACTCCCTCTATGGCAAGAATGTCCTTTCTCAGATTAGGAGCCCAAAACTGTACGCAATACTCCAGGTGTGGTCTCACCAAGACCTTGTACAACTGCAGTAGAACCTCCCTGCTCCTATACTCAAATATATTTGCTATGAATGCTAACATACCATTCGCTTTCTTCACTGCCTGCTGCACCTGCATGCCTACTTTCAATGACTGGTGCACCATGACACCCAGGTCTCGTTGCATCTCCCCTTTTCCTAATCGGCCACCATTCAGGTAATAGTCTACTTTCCTGTTTTTGCCACCAAAGTGGATAACCTCACATTAATCCACATTATACTGCATCTGCCATGCATTTGCCCACTCACCAGGCCTATCCAAGTCATCTTGCAGCCTCCTAGCATCCTCCTCACAGCTAACACTGCCCCCCAGCTTCGTGTCATCCGCAAACTTGGAGATGTTGCATTCAATTCCCTCGTCCAAATCATTAATATATATTGTAAATAGCACTGAGCCTTGCGGTACCCCACTAGTCACTGCCTGCCATTCTGAAAAGGATCCGTTACCAGTCGAGACCCTTCATCCGACTGAGTCAGGGAGGGGGACACTAGAGGAAGGTGCAGAACAAAGCAGAGCCTGAATGGATGAATCGGGAAAGGTGAAGCCTACAATGGCCCATTGTGTCTACCCTCAATCTTGTCATTTCCCTGATCCCCAGCTCCAATCCTATCCTGTTCCCTTCCTCCCCACTCCCCATCTCCTTGATCCCTTCACTTCCCTTTGCAACTCATCTCCAAAGGTGTTGTCACCGAATTAGTTGTAATTTGAACAGAGAGAGAGCAACGTGCTATAAAGAGTGAACATCTGTAACACCACTATTTATTTATTTTTATACGAAGTTCCATCTTACATTGAGATCTGCTTTGGTTCAAAACCACCAATAATATCCTGTGTATAAACACAAAACACCAGCACCAGTGAATGTTTTACTCAATTGAATGAGTCTTTCCAGTTCATTGCTCTCTGGTTGGATTAACCAAACTGATCTTTGTATATTGACTCACAATGGGGAGTTATTATTAATCATAATTTCAATGATTCAGAAATCGGAGAGTCTAGAAATAAAAGGACACACCTTTAGAAAGGAGATGAGGAGGACCTCATTGAAATGTACCAAATAGTGAAAGGCTTGGATAGAGTTGATGTGGAGAGGGTTCCCACTAGTGGAAGAGTCTAGGACTAGAGGTCATAGCCTCAGAATTAAAGGACGTTCGTTTAGAAAGGAGATGAGGAATTTATTTAGTCAGTTGGAGCTGTGGAATTCATTGCCACAGAAGGCTATCGTGGCCAAGTCACTGGGTATTTTTAAAGCAGAGATTTATAGGTTCTTGATTGGTACAGGTGTCAGGCGTAAGCAAGATAATGGGGTTGAGAGGAAAAGATAGATCAGCCAGGATCGAATGGCAGAGTAGACTTGAAGGTCGAAGTAAAATGATGAAATGATTCACATTTCATTGATGAGCTACAGATCAGAACCTTGACACTTGTTTTGCTTACCGAGGGTCTTATTTGACTTATTCCACACTTGTTAGGATTCAAATTATGAGAAGTTGAAATGTTAATTTTAAACTGGATTGAAATTTATTGTGGTAGCATGATTTGAATTTCGTTAAGATAAAATGCCTTTATCATAATCCCAAATTCAATGGCAGAATCTACTTGATCAGCTTACACTACCTCCAGGTTTCAGTGTAAACTCATCTCATCACCTTAATCCCTTTTACAAATCTTGTTCTTCCTTAATTTGTTATTTTTACTTCAATTTGTTATTTGTTTTACCTCAATCTGTTATTTTATTTATCTCTCCTAATAGGCACATTAAGAAGCGTATTGTCCAGAAAAATGCGGGGAATGTCCCTACAAAAACAAGGAGCTGCAGATGCTGGTTTACCAAAAAAGACATAAAGTGCTGGAGTAACTCAGCAGATTAGATAGCATCTCTGGAGAACATGGACAGGTAACGTTTCAGGTTGGGCCCCTTCTTTAAACCTTGCATGTCCCTGAACTGATTGAGAATCGTTAATACACCAGGAACCTGTCATTATTTATATCAAATGTTTCTCAAGCCCTTCCTTATATTTACAACTCCATATTCATGCCATCTTTATCGTACTATTTACAAACCATGTGGCACAACTGAACTATAAGTTCTCATTTTCAGTCCCATTAAAGGAAAGGGTTTCCCATCAAAATAACCTGTCTCTTTTTAGCTGCCTTGTGCATGTCGGATTTAAATTTCAAGGTTTCAAGGTCAGTTTATTGTCACATGTACCAATTAAGGCACAGTGAAACTCAATTTTTGCACTAAAACATAATTTAAATAGAATTCCTCTGAACAATAATTTCAAAATTGCTGTAATCACAATTAATTTCTAAATAACCTCAAATCTTCCATTTTAAATATAAACTAAGGTTTAACATTAATCCACTCACGCCCACACAATGTAAAGACAGTACACTCCTGTATAGGCTGGATTCACCTCACAGCAGAATTATTGTGTTATACCTATAATTAGTTTAGAACTGCTGGCAGTATCCAGATGTGGTGAAGTTTACATACCACATGTGTACATTGAATGATACAGAACAAAGTGCAATCCAAAAGCCACTACCACCCCTTTGGAGCTTTCTCAATAAATGCTCAATCACACTGGTTATGTCCCACTTTTACAGACTGCATTCGGTATCCAGGATCAATGCATCTTAGCATGGCATTCATCCTCAAGGGATATGGGGAAAAAGCCAGAACGGTGTACTGATTTTAGATGATCAGCCATGATCATATTGAGTGGTGCTGCTGGCTCGAAGGGCCGAATGGCCTACTGCACCTATTTTTCTATGTTTCTATCCTCGTGTTTGCTTGTAGTTTTAAATTTGTATTTTGAACAATGAGAAGATGAGAATTCCAGAGCCTTCACTTCAAACGTAAATATGGTTTTCTATTTTCAAATTAAGCATTGGACTGAACTGAGAAACAGAAAGTGGTCATCGGGTTTGCTTAACCCTCCTTTTTCTCTTTCTCCTTGGGCAATCTTCCCAATGCATAAAACTCTTCATTTGGACGCAGACCAATGACATGCGCCAGACGGTTGGACATTGCAAAGAATGCTGTGATTGTGCCAATATCCCAGGCATCATCCCGGTCAAAGCCATGCTTCTCCAGGTTATTCAGCTGGTCTTCGCTGATGTTTTCTGATTTGCTCACAGCGAGGGCAAAATCCAGCATAACCCGCTGGCGATCATCCAAATCTGCCAGCTCCCTGTTCACAATCACCTGAAAGGAACAGAATCCAGACGTCATTAAATGCCTACATTTTACAGGTTATTAAAGAGTGTGTTTACACAAAATATTTAGCAACTCACCTGATCTGCCAGAATGGGGTTTTTTGAATACAATCGGTGTATGGCACTGTGCGATATGACACAGTAGGGACAGTGATTAATCACACTCGTGGCCACAATAATCAGTTCCTTGTCTGCTTTGCTGAGATTTCCTAAAGGCAAATGTATGGTATAAAGTTGTGGAAAATGTTAAGACATCTTTTTTCCACAACATTTTCATTTACCAAAAAATTAAATATCATAACCAGACGCAGAAACGAGGAGGTCTTTACAATTTTGATAGTGATTTAACTTACGATTTCATAAATGCACTCCTCTCTAGTTTTGGTCAATTATTTCCCCAGATTTTGAATAAAATTGTTCACAAAACATCAACATTTTTTAAAATCAAACAGCTGCATGAGCCAAAGTGCCACCAATTCAATCACAATGGATCTCATTGGGGCAGGTGAGGGAGATTGGAACCTTCACGTGTTCCCACTAAAATCAAACTTCTGCATGAGTCACAGCGCCATCTCACAGATGTCTAATCACAATGGGACAGGGGTGGGAGATCTCTCCCCCTCCCTCCCTTTCACAATGCCTTTCCACCTGGCCCCACCCGGCCCTGTCACCCCCAGCCTGCCTGGTGGCCCTGCCCGCTGACCTCACAATGCCTTTGCACCTGGCCCAACTGGCCCCACCCGGCCCTGCCCCCCCCAGCCTGGGGGGGGGAGGAGGGAGGGGGACAGGGGAGGGGGGGGAAGGTGGAGGGGAGGGGGAGAGGAGGGGGGGGTGGGGGTGGTGAGAGGGGAGGTGGTGAGAGGGGGGGGTGGTGACACGGCAGGTTGCTCCCCTGAATTCCATAGAGCTGCCGACAGCTTTCGTGCATGAGACGCGTATGCTTCATTTCCAGAACATTCTGAACGCGTGATGCACGGTTGCATTTTGCTCTCTGTCTCTCCCCCTCTCTCTCTCCCCATCTCTCTCTCTCCCCCATCCCCCTGCCGTCCCCCACCCTACCTCCCCTAAACCCCCTTCCTCCCTCCCCCCCTCTCAGCCCCCCTCTCTCCTCCCCCTCTGTCCTCCCATCTCTCTCACCCCTCCTCCCCCACCCACCCTCTCCTCCTCCCTTCCACCCCCCTCTCCCTCTGTCTCTTGCCCTTCTGTCTCTGCCCCTTTCTCTGTCTCTCCCCATTCTCTCTCTGCCCTCACTCTCTACCCCAACCCCCCACCCTCTCTAGACGCGCCTGCGAGTTGGGGGCTACGCGTCAGTGGATAGGGCGGTTATGAGGTAAAAGGAGCAAATTAATAATATTAATATAATATCAAGGGGGGTAGTTAGCGTGTGTGCAGGGGGGTGATGTGATGCCGCCCCCCCTCCCCCGCAACCACACTTTGGGGGAACAGACCCAACGGGTCTGCATTTTGTCTAGTATCTATTAAAACTGTGAGTGTGTGTGTGTTATTTTGCACGTGAAACGTATCTCCTCGAAAACCAGACGCAAAAACGCGGAGGTTTTTTACAATTTCGGTAGGGATTTAACTTATGAGTTCTGAAATCCACTCCTTGGTCAATTATTTCTCCAGATTTTGAATAAAATTGATCACAAAACTCAATTTTTAAAATATAAACGGCGCTCACCAGCTGCTGACGTCGCAATGCCCACATGCCAACCAATCCAGGCCCACCTGCGTCCTGGCCCCGCCCCCCGCCGCTGTGGATTAAAGGCGCAGAAATATCGAGAAAGTTCTGCAGAACAAACATTCTACAGCTGCGTTCCGCTGTAGCTTCTTTGTTCTACAAATCTCGAGGCAGCGACTCCTCACGCGCTGGACTTCTCCTCATAAGATATGCAGCTCCGTTCCGCTACCGCTGAACTTTCTCCTCACAGCCGGCACAGCTCGCGAAGCCCCGCCCACCTGCGCGCCCCTACTATTCCCTGCGCGCTCATTCCAGCTGTGCTGTGAACGCTCGCTCCTGGGCGAACGTGTCTTGCCTTAGCGGCTTTAAACGGCTGTTGTCAGCTGGCAGTTATCAACGGCTGCGAGCGTCGCGAGGCCGACTTACGTCAACACCCCACACCCCTCCCGCCCCCCTCCGACCCGACCCGACACGCGCTGGCATTTGGCTCTCTGACTCCTTCTCGAACGAGCAAGTTCTGCAGATCCGGACGACAGGCGAGATCCTGGGGAGGTGAAGAGGGGGAGTGTGGGAATAGAGGGAGAGGAGTGTGGGTGATAGGGAGTGGGGAATAGATGGACTGCCCCCACCCCACTCCCTCCCAACTCTTCCCCCTCTCTCCCCTACTTCTCTCCCTCTCCACTCGTTCCCCTCTCTCCCCTACCCCATCTCCCTCCTGCCCTTCCTCCTCCACTCCATCCCTCCCCTACCCTCTTCCCTCCACCTCATCCCCTCCCTCCCTTCCCCCCCACCTCTCCCTCCCCTTCCCCCTCTCTCTCCTCCCCTCTCTCTCTCCTCCCCTCTCTCTCTCCTCCCCTCTCTCTCTCCTCCCCTCTCTCTCTCTCCTCCCTCTTCTCCTCCCCTCCACCCCCTCGCCCTCTGTCTCTTGCCCTGTCTCTGCCCTTTTCTCTCTGTCTCCACATTCTCTCTCTGCTCTCACTCTCTACCCCCCCCCCCCCCCCCCCCTCTCTAGACGCGCCTGCGAGTTGGGGGCTATGCGTCAGTGGATAGGGTGGTTATGAGGTAAAAGGAGCAAATTAATAATATTAATATAATATGAAAGGGGGTAGTTAGCGTGTGTGCGGGGGGGTAGTTAGTTTGTGTGACGCCGCATGCAGCCCACCCCCAGCTCCACCCCCCCCTCCCCCGCAACCACACGTTGGGGGAACCCTTTCTGGCTTAAGTCCTCCCTCTACCACCTCCAGTTTAAATTCCATTTGAATATTTTGGAGGAACAAGAACCAAGAACAGACCGAACGGGTCTGCACTTGGTCTAGTATCTATTAAAACTCTGTGTGTGTGGATGTGTGTGTGTTATTTTGCATGTGAAACGTATCTCCTCGAAAACCAGACGCAAAAACGCTGAGATGTTTACCATTTCGGTAGGGATTTAACATGATTTCAGAAATCCACTCCTTGGTCAATTATTTCCCCAGATTTTGAATAAAATTGATCACAAAACACAAATTTTAAAACCTAGGTGCTCACCAGCTGCTGACGTCACAATGCCCACATGCCGACCAATCCAGGCCCACATGCGTCCTGGCCCCGCCCCCCGCCGCTGTGGATTAAAGGCGCAGAGATCAAGAAAGTACTGCAGAACATAGATTCTACAGCTGCGTTCCGCTGTAGCTTCTTTGTTCTACAGATCTCGGGGCAGCGACTCCTCACGCGCTGGACTTCTCCTCATAGGTTCTGCAGCTCCGTTGGACTAAAGCCCCGCGCTCAGCACAAGTATGTTCGCGCCACGCCTCCCGCAGCTGGACTCCCACGCCCACCCGCTCAACCCACCTCCCCCCCCGTTCTCAAAATGCTCTGCAGATCAGGAGGTCACCGGCGGTCACAGCCGGTCACTGGCTTCAACATGGCGGCGGCAGTTATTGTCGCGCGGGGTATTAGTCCCTCTGGGAAACCTGAAATTGCTCCGTTGATCGCAGGGACACGGGGAAATCGTCACGCGAGAGCTGCCGAGGCTCTCCACGCCGCCCGAGGTCGGCCACGTCATAGCCGCCCGCTCACCGAGTTCAGGTCTGCCCTCTCCCTCCCCCTCCCCCATCCTGTCCCCATCCTCCCTGTCCCCCCCTCCATGTTCCCCCCCACTGCCCCCCTCCCTGCCACCCCCTCCCTCTCTCCCTTCCCTCTCTCCCCCCTCCCCATCCCTCTCCCCCTCCCCCTCCCTCTCCACCCCCTCTCCCTCACCCCTCCCTCCCTCTCTGAATGCTGAAAAGCAGGACCTCCAGTGTTGTTATTGCCGGTTTGCTTCCAGTTCCTCGTGCTGGCGAGAGCAGGAACAGGGGGATACGGGACCTCAGTTAGAGGTTGGTAGATATGACATTGTGGGGATTACTGAGACGTGGCTGCAGGAGGATCGGGCCTGGGAACTTAATATTCAGGGTTATACATCCTATAGAAAGGACAGGCAGGTGGGCAGAGGAGGGGGGGTAGCTCTGCTGGTGAAGGAGGGAATTCAGTCCCTTGCGAGGGAAGACATAGGGACTGACGAGGTAGTCACTATGGATTGAGTTGAGGAATTGTAAAGGCAAGAAGACACTAATTGGTGTTATTTAGGCAATTCTGGATTTAGTGTTGTCCAATGAACCAGATATGATAAGAGAACTCGAGGTAAAGGAAGCGCTTGGAGGTAGTGATCATAATACGATTAGTTTTAATCTGCAATTTGAGAAGGAGAACGTTAAATCGGAAGTGGCAGTGATGCAGTTGAACAAAGGGGACTATGAAGGCATGAGAGGGGAGCTGGCCAAGGTAGACTGGAAAGGGATCCTAGCCGGAATGGCGGTGGAACAGCAATGGCAGGAATTTCTGGGCATAATCCGGAAGACGCAGGATCATTTCATTCCAAAAAGGAAGAAAGATTCTAAGGGGAGTAGGAGGCAACCGTGGCTGACAAGAGAAGTTAGGGATACAATAAAACTAAAAGAAAATATGTATAACATAGCAAAGAGTAGCCGTAAGCCAGAGGTTTGGGAAACTTTCATAGGACAACAGAAGGAAACAAAACGGGCAATACGGGCTGAAAAGATGAAGTACGAGGGGAAGCTGGCCAGGAATATAAAGAAGGACAGTAAAAGCTTCTTTAGATATGTTAAGGGAAAAAGAGTAGCAGTCAAATGTGGGTCCCTTGAAGGCAGACACGGGTGAAATTATTATGGGCAACAAGGAAATGGCAGAAGAGTTGAATAGGTACTTCGGATCTGTCTTCACTAAGGAAGACACAAACAATCTCCCAGATGTACTGGAGGACAGAGGATCTAAGGGGGTAGAGGAACTGAAAGAAAATGTCATTAGGCGAGAAATAGTATTGGATAGGCTAATGGGACTGAAGGATGATAAATCCCCTGGACCTGATGGTCTGCATCCCAGGGTCCTCGGAGGTGGCTCTAGAAATAGTGGACGCATTGGTGATCATTTTCCAATGTTCAATAGATTCAGGATCAGTTCCTGTGGATTGGAGGATAGCTAATGTTATCCCACTTTTCAAGAAAGGAGCAAGAGAGAAAACGGGGAATTACAGACCTGTTAGTCTGACTTCGGTGGTGGGAAAGATGCTGGAGTCAATTATTAAAGAGGTGATAATGGGGCATTTGGATAGCAGTAAAAGGATTAGTCCAAGGCAACATGGATTTATGAAAGGCAATTCATGCTTGACTAATCTGGAATTTTTTGAGGATGTGACAAGTAAAATGGATGAAGGGGAGCCAGTGTATCTAGACTTTCAGAAAGCCTTTGATAAGGTCCTGCATGGGGTAATGGTGACTAAAATTTGAGCACATGGTATTGGGGGTAGGGTATTGACGTGGATAGAAAATTGGTTGGCAGACAGGAAGCAAAGAGTAGGAGTGAACGGGTCCTTTTCAGAATGTCAGGCAGTGGCGAGTGGAGTGCTGCAAGGCTTGGTGTTGGGGCCGCAACTGTTTACCATATATATTAATGATTTGGAAGAGGGAATTAGGAGCAACACTAGCAAGTTTGCGGATGACACAAAGCTGGGTGGCAGTGTGAACTGCGAAGCGGATGTTAGGAGGTTGCAGGGTGACCTGGACAGGTTGAGTGAGTGGGCAGATGAGTGGCAGATGCAGTATAATATAGATAAATGTGAGTTTATCCACTTTGGTGGCAAAAGCAAGGGGGCAGATTATTATTTCAATGGGGTTAGGTTAGGTAAGGGGGATGTGCAGCGAGACCTGGGTGTCCTTGTACACCAGTCACTGAAAGTTGGCGTGCAGGTACAGCAGGCAGTGATGTAAGGTAATGGAATGTTGGCCTTCATAACAAGAGGATTTCAGTATAGGAGTAAAGTGGTTCTTCAGCAGTTGTATAGGGCTCTGGTAAGACCACATCTGGAGTATTGTGTACAATTTTGGTCTTCTAATTTGAGAAAGGACATCCTTGTGATTGAGGCAGTATAGCGTAGGTTCACGAGATTGATCCCTGGGATGGCGGGACTGTCATATGAGGAAAGATTGAAAAGACTAGGCTTGTATTCACTGGAGTTTAGAAGGATGAGGGGGATTCTTATAGAAACATATAAAATTATAAAAGGACTGGACAAGCTAGATGCAGGAAAAATGTTGGTCGGGTCCAGAACCAAGGGCCACAGTCTTAGAATAAAGGGGAGGCCATTTAAGACTAGGTGAGAAAAAACTTTTTCACCCAGAGCGTTGTGAATTTGTGGAATTCCTTGCCACAGAGGGCAGTGGAGGCCAAATCACTGGATGGATTTAAGAGAGAGTTAGATAGAGCTCCAGGGACTAGTGGAATCAAGGGATATGGGGAGAAGGCAGGAACGGGTTATTGATTGGGGACGATCAGCCATAATCACAATGAATGGCGGTGCTAGCTCAAAGGGCCAAATGGCCTCCTCCTGCACCTATTTTCTATGTTTCTAATCGCAGACTTCAAGCAGTCATTGCATGCAAAGGATATGCAAAAAAAAACTAAACATGACTACTTTCATTTACGTGGCATTGCTGTGTCCCAAACATTATGGTGCCCTGAAACGGGGGGACTATGTATAAACACTGCTGTAATTTCTACATGGTGAACCCAAAATGTATAAAAGTGGCCTTTATTAAAATCTGACAATGTGCACTTTAACCACATATGATTTCTTTTCTATTACAATTCTCAAATTGTGGAGTACAGAGGTAAATAAATAAATGATGGGTCTTTGTTCCAAACATTATGGAGGGCACTGTATATAGGGTGGTCAATAAGGCTTTTGGTACATTGGCTTTCATCGGTAAGTGTTTTGAAGTTGGGGAGTTATGTCACAGTTGAACAAGATGTTGGTGAGACAAAATGACTCTCAGTCTGAAGATGGGTCTCGACCCAAAACGTCAACTATTCTTTTTCTCCAAAGATGCTGCCTGACCCGCTGAGATACTCCACCATTTTGTGTCTATCTTCGGTGTAAACTAGCATCTGCAGTTTCTTCCAACACAAGATGTTGGTGAGACGATTCTTATAGAGTATTGTGTTGAGTTTGCTGTAGAAAGGATAGCTAGATCGAGTGCAGAGAAGATTTATGAGAACGTTGCCAGGACTTGAGGGCCTAAGCTGGACGGGCTAGGACTTAATTCCTTGGAGCGCAGGAGACTAAGTGTTATATTATAGAGTTGTATAAGATCATTAGGGGATTTGATAGAGTGAATGTACCTCGTCTTTTACCCAAAAAAGGGGTTTCAAGAACTAAAGGACAATCCCTGGTGCCACTGACATACCCCTTTCCCCGTAAATCTCAGTATATTGCTCCTCTCTCCTCATAACCTCAGCTTGCTATCCTGTCAACTCAGTGTATAAGGAGCTGAACATTAAGTATGTATGCTACATTTTGGAAATATCAGGTACAAATGATACTTGGCATGAAACTGAGCGCACAACAACGGGACAAATGTCTGTCACCCTCTGATTCATGATGAATGCTATTTCATTCTCTCATCGTACCTGTTGATTTGTTCATTAGAGCATTGTAGTACGCAAAGAATGCTCTGAATTCCACAGGCCGATACGACAGTGCTTTAAATATGTTTGGCAAAAATCCACCCTGTAAAACAAAAGTAATTATAATGGTTTCCCCAGGTTGCAAACACTTTAAACAGTTGAAAATATACGCATTACAATACATGCTCTGGGCTACAGCTAACATTTGAATGTGAATGAGGAAATAGCTGACTCGCTGCATATTGAAATTGATGAACCATCAATACATCAGTGAACAAAGTAATGGAAATGGAGATACAAGAATCTGCATTGGAATTGTTGGAATTGTGAGGGAAAAAAAAGGGCTGGCTGATTCCAGCATCTGCGGTTATTGTCTAGTCTGAAGAAGGTTCCCGATCTGAAAACGTCCTCAGTGAATATGCAGTTGATGTAATCTATATAACTCCAGAAAGGCCTTTGATAGGGTTCTGCATGGCAGATTACACTGGAAGGCTAGATTACATGGGATACAGGCAGAGCTAGCTAACTGGATAGAGAATTGGCCTCATGTAAGGAAGCAGAGGTTGACAGTGGAAGATTATTTTTCGGACTGGATTCCGTATCTACTGGTGTGCCTCAGAGATCGGTGCTGGGCCATTGCTGTTTGCACCTTGGAGTGCAGGAGGCTAAGGGGTGATCTTATAGAGTTGTATAAAATCATGAGGCCCCATAAATGATGGCCCCATAGCAGAAGCGTCCACGTCGCTAGACAATTTAAGGATTAGATTAAAATAAAAAGCGACTTCTAACGCCCTCAATGCCTACAACATGATGGATTGCAACAACGGGACAAAACAAAGGGTAAATTGTGTATTTGACATATAATCTTGCTTCTTGGGATGGCTTTAATCTATTTTAAGTTGCGAAAATGTTATTTGGGCCCCATACGAACCGGCAGTGTTTTTCTTGCTGATATGGAGTTGAAATTGGCCGCAAATGCAACGTTCCAATCGATCGTGTTCCAGAAGTAAGATGATTAAAATGCCCATTTTTTTTGGACAATCATGTCATAAGCCGTCTATATTTTGTGTTATTCTCTCTCCATGATCACTACTTTTAAACTAAATATTCACAACAGTTTGAGTCACACGTATAGTGCAAAAAACAATAATTTTGATTATATTTTGGGTGGATGTTTCTGGATTAATTTATGGGAATTAAACATTACATTTCTTCCATCTGGCATATAAATTCATGACAGAGAGATTTGAAAATCATGTTACTGTATATTGTGAATTCTTGTGTGAATGGGATTAGTTTGTTATTTGGATACTTAGGCTATTTTTAAAAATTATCCTTTTCTGAAGAAATGGAATCTACAGGACATTCTTAATGGGAAAGTAGTGGGCAGAAAGGCATGTCATGTGCGGTTTGAAGAGCAAAAACCTGTAGTTTACAATGCCAAGATTGAAAAGTTGAGGAAAAACAAGGCGTACAGAGTTGCTTATTGGTTACAATCTGAGGAGTATGATGATGCTACTGATTATGATATGCCAATGTACCAGCTAGCAACTGATCTTCCCCATAAAGACTTGGTCTATTGCTAGAAATTGTAATTTATTTACCTGCTAGAAATTGTAATTTATTTACCTATCTGTTAAGGACTTTCAGCATATAATACAATAATATTAAAGTTCTAATCTTGAGAATATCACATTTTTGAATTTTCAAGGCAATCTGGGTGTTTATTACTATTTCCGTCACAACGGTCAATTTTGTAATTAGCTACAATTAGGTAATTAACTCATTGTATGCTTTAATTTCAGGTCATCCAAGTAAGATGTTTTATATTACTTTCAGAATGCTTCAATCTATAATAACTGAAAATTTCATTCAGTTCTATTAATTTTTAAGAAAGTTATGGGCTTTTGACTTTCCTCGATCATAGCTTTTGTGTTAAGTCAATGGAAAAACAATAGGGAACAAGATGCTAATTTCCGAGTATGAAAATGGCCATAACTTTTTTAATACTGAAGATATGAAAGTGAATTAGGTGTCTAAACTTCTTTTTATGCTTTATCTGATGGGATAAATTGCAGACTTGATTTTTAAAATCTCAAAATTTTGTAACACTGCTAGTAGATGGGACAGGAAACGTTTTGCAAAATATGCTGGATGACTCTACGGCCACCCCAGGCAAAGCTTTCCAGCCAGCCACGACACTGTTTGTAAAAACCTTACCTTGCATATCTTCTTTAAACTTTCCTCATCTCACCTGAACTTCTATGGCCACCCCCAGGAAAAGCTTTCCAGCCAGCCACTACACTGTTTGTAAAAACCTTACTTTGCATAATCTTCTTTAAACTTTCCTCATCTCACCTGAACTTATGCCCTCTAGTAGTTGATATTTCCACCCTGTGAAAAAACTGTATCCCATATCTATGCCTCTCATAATCATATATCCTTCTCTCAGGTCTCCCGTTATCCTCTGATGCTTCACAGAAAACAATTCAAATTGTCCACCTTCTCCTTCTAGCTAATAACTTCTGATCCAGGTAAACCTCTTCTACCCTCTGTCATAAAAACATAATTCATTATGCTGAAAGAAAAAAAAATTACAGAAAGGAAGATAACAAAATTAAAATTCCATTGAATTAAATAAAGATTATAAAAGCATCACTCCAAAATGTATTAAACCAAGGCCACAGGTATGAGCTAAATGGTTAAATTATGACAAAAAAAATCTCAAGTGCAATAGAAATTAAAAGTAAATGCATAGGTAGTTAAGTTTGCTACAAAAGTACATACCTAAAATTTATTAATGTCCTTAGGAACAGAATTGCTTCTGCCACATCCTTTCATTGAAGCACCTAAATCCGATTTAATTCTTTTCAGTGCGGAGAACAGACTCTCTCCACGCGGACCTGAGTGGGTGGTATGGCTGTTACTATCATAGCCGCAATTTTTTCTATTTCTGGATACGTAGGGATGACGGGAAATTATAGACCAGTTAGCCTGACATCGGTGGCGGGGAAGATGCTGGAGTCAATTATTAAAGAAGTAATAACGGCGCATTTGGATAGCAGTGAAAGGATTACTCCAAGTCAGCATGGATTTATGAAGGCGAAATCTTGCTTGAATTTTTTTGAGGATGTGACAAGTAAAATGGATGAAGGAGAGCCAGTGGATGTGGTGTATCTGGACTTTCAGAAAGCCTTTGATAAGGTCCCACAGGAGATTAGTGGGCAAAATTAGAGCACATGGTATTGGGGGTAGGGTATTGGCATGGATAAAGAATTGGTTGGCAGACAGGAAACAAAGAGTAGGAATAAATGGGTCCCTGTCAGAATGGCAGGCAGTGGCGAGTGGAGTGCCGCAAGGCACGGTGCTGGGGCCGCAACTATTTACTATATTAATGATTTAAATGATGGAATTAAAGTACAAGGCTCGAAATTAACGGTTGCCCGGGTGCCAATGGCAACCCACAGTCCCGCCGGGCAACCTGAACGCCATGCCATTTTGCCCGGCTTGGCAAGCACCCGGGACACCTATCGTTCAATTCTGAGCGGGCCCCCTCTCTATCTCTCTCTCTGTCACTCTCCGTCTCTTGCTTCTTGGTTTTCCAAAAATATTCCAAATGGAATTCAAACTGGAGTGGACCCTCCACCACCAAACTCCAAACTCTGAAAAATAACAGCCTATTGCATTTTATCTGTTTATTTATTGTGTGTATATATATGGTCTATGGTATCTGGACACACTGAACTTTTATCTCCTGTTCTGTATTATGTTTACATATTCTGTTGTGCTGCAGCAAGCAAGAATTTCATTGTCCTATCTGGGACACAGGACAATAAAACTCTCTTGACTTGGACTTAAGGAAAAAAAGGGTTATTGGGGAAAAAAGAGCTATTTAGTTGCGTCTGGTTGGGTAACTATGGTAGGGTGAAGACTATTCCATGCTTTAATTGTGCGGGGGAACTCCATGGAGCAGCCAGCATCTCTGGATAGAAGAAATTGGGTGACGTTTCGGGTAGAGACCCTTCTTTAGATTTCCTCTGGTTTTAGTGTTTTTAGTTTAATTTAAAGATACATCGTGGAAACAGGCCCTTCGGCCCACTTAGTGCATGCCGACCACTGATCACGCGTACACTATTTCTATCCCACACATTAGCAACATAAGTCAAGAGTCAAGAGTGTTTTATTCTCTCACATCCCAGTTAGAACAAGGAAATCCTTACTTGCAGCTGTTATAAATGAGAAAACAAAACTCCATACAGACAGCACACATATTCAGGATCAATTCCAGGTCTCTGGCAATTTTAGGCAACATCTTTATGGCCAATGTACTGCCCCATAGTCTTGAATGAATTAAAACATACAGTAGCTGTAAAAGGGGACATAGCGTCACTTAGAGATTTAAGACTGTAGATAGTTTCTTTTTTTTTAGTAACCAAAGTTATCAATGTATAATTGTTTGTGTGTTAGAAAATAAAATATAATGGCACAGCTGGTGGACTTGCTGCCTCACACGCCAGAGATCTGTGTTCGATCATGTTCTCGGGCACTGTCTGTGTTGAATTTGCACATTCTCCCTGCAAGCGTGTGGGTTTCCTCCCACATCCCAAAGACGCATTGGCTTTGTAGGTTAACTTGTCTTTGTAAAATTGCCCCTAATGTGTAGGGAGTGGGTGAGGAAAGTGGGATAACAGAACTGGTGTGAATGGGACGACAAAAATGCTGGAGAAACTCAGCAGGTGAGGCAGCATCTATGGAGCGAAGGAAATAGGCAACGTTTCAGATTGAGACCCTTCTTCAGACTGATGCGAGGGTGCAGAAAGAAGAAAGGAAGAGGCGGAGACAGTGGGCTGAGGGAGAGCTGGGTAGCGGAGGAGAAAGCAGGGACTACCTGAAATTGGAGGTCAATGTTCATACCGCTGGGGTGTAAATTGCCCAAGCGAAATATGAGGTGCTGCTCCTCCAATTTACGGTGGTCTCACTCTGGCCATGGAGGAGGCCCAGGACAGAAAGATCGGATTCGGAATGGGAGGGGGAGTTGAAGTGCTGAGCCACTGGGAGATCGGGTTGGTTATTGCGAACGGAGCGGAGGTGTCGGGCGAAGCGATCGCCAAGCCCACGCTTGGTCTCACCAATAAAGGACAGCTGACACCTAGAGCAGCGGATGCAATAGATGAGGTTGGAGGAGGTGCAGGTGAACCTCTGCCACACCTGGAAAGACGGCTTGGATCCTTGAATGGAGTCAAGGGGGGAGGTAAAGCGACAAGTGTAGCATTTCCTGCAGTTGCAAGGGAAAGTGCCAGGTGAGGGGGTGGTTTGAGTGGGAAGGGACAAATTGACCAGAGAGTTACGGAGGGTGCGGTCTCTGCAGAAAGCCGACAGGGGAGGAGATGGGAAGATGTGGCCAGTGGTGGGATCCCGTTGGTAGACAAAGCTGGAGAAAATCAGCAGGTGAGGCAGCATATATGGAGTGAAGGAATAGGCGACGTTTCGGGTCGAGACCCTTCTTCATACTGATGTCGGGAGGGGCGGGGGGCGGGAAAAAGAAAGGAAGAGGCGGAGACAGTAGGCTGCGGGAGAGCAAGGAATGGTAGGGGAAGGAGGGAGAAAGCAAGGACAACCTGAAATTGGAGAAGCCAATGTTCATACCGCTGGGGTGTAAACTACCCAAGCAAAATATGAGGTGCTGTTCCTCCAATTTGCGGTGGGCCTCACTCTGGCCATGGAGGAGGCCCAGGACAGAAAGGTCGGATTCGGAATGGGAGGGGGAGTTGAAGTGCTGAGCCACCGGAAGATCAGGTTGGTTATTGCAAACTGAATGGAGGTGTTGTGTGAAGCGATCGCCAAGCCTGCGCTTGGTCTTACCGAGGTTGATCCTGCGCTGAATAATCCAACCAGATTTTTGTTTGGAAGTGGAAAGAGATAATAGAAATTGCATTCATTGCAATGTGTAAAAAGAGATGAGATAGTGTATTGTAATTTTGCTGCATGTCATTGTGGTATATATCATGTCTTGATTGGTGAATCGAATATAGGAATTGAAATATAGGAGGAATCGAATATAGGAACAAAGAGGTCCTTCTGCAGTTGTACAGAGCGCTAGTGAGACCACACCTGGAGTATTGTGTGCAGTTTTGGTCCCCTAATTTGAGGAAGGACATTCTTGCTATTGAGGGAGTGCAGCATAGGTTTACAAGGTTAATTCCCGGGATGGCGGGACTGTCATATGCTGAGAGAATGGAGCAGCTGGGCTTGTACACTCTGGAGTTTAGAAGGATGAGAGGGTATCTCATTGAAACATATAAGATTGTTAAGGGCTTGGACACGCTAGAGGCAGGAAACATGTTCCCGATGTTGGGGGAGTCCTGAACCAGGGGCCACAGTTTAAGAATAAGGAGTAAGCCATTTATAACGGAGACAAGGAAACACTTTTTCTCACAGAGAGTGGTGAGTCTGTGGAATTCTCTGCCTCAGAGGGCAGTGGAGGCAGGTTCTCTGGATGCTTTCAAGCGAGAGCTAGATAGGGCTCTTAAAAATAGCGGAGTCAGGGGATATGGGGAGAAGGCAGGAACGGGGTACTGATTGGGGATGATCAGCCATGAATGGCTCAAATGGCCAAATGGCCTACTCCTGCACCTATTGTCTATTGAATATGTTTAGTTTGTGACTTTATTTGAAGCAGAAATAATATGTGAATGCTTTATTGACCATAATTCCGACTGGTAACTACGCACTTCGTTCGAGCACATTATCGCACGTGTCATGAAGGCCGTCTTAAATGACCACCTAAACTGTCATTTGGCAACCTAAAAAGCTGCCGAGGTTGCCCGGCTGGCAACAGGGAAAAAAAGTTAAGTGAGAGCCCTGAAGTAACATTAGCAAATTTGCACATGACACAGAGCTGTCTGGCAGTGTGAACTGTGAAGAGGATACTAGGAGGTTGCAGGGTGACTTGGATACGTTGAGTGAGTGTGCAGATGCTTGGCAGATGCAGTATAATATAGATATATGTGAGGTTTTCCACTTTGGCGGCAAGAGCAAGGAGGCATCATCTCAATGGTGTCAGATTAGGAAAAAGGGAAGTGCAACGAGACCTGGGTGTCCCTGTGCACCAGTCATTGAAAGTAAACATGCAGGTACAGCAGGCAGTGAAGAAAGCTAATGGCATGTTGGCCTTCATAACGAGAGGATTTGAGTATAGGAGTAAAGAGGCTTCTGTAGTTGTACAGGACTCTGGTAAGAGCACATCTGGAGTATTGTGTGCAGTTTTGGTCTAATTTGAGGAAGGACATCCTTGCTATTGCGGCAGTGCAGCGTAGGTTCACGAGGTTAATCCCCGGGATGGCGGGACAGTCATGCGAGGAAAGATTGGAAAGACTGGGCTTGTATTCACTGGACTTTAGAAGGATGAGAGGGATTCTTACAGAAACACATAAAATCATAAAAGGACTGGACAAGTTGGATGCAGGAAAAATGTTCCCAATGTTGGGGGAGTCCAGAACCAGGGGCCACGTTTTACGAATAAAGGGGAGGCCATTTAAAACAGATGAGAAAAAAACTTTTTCAACCAGAGAGTTGTGAATTTGTGGAATTTTTTGCCACAGAAGGCAGCGGAAGCCAATTCACTGGATGAATTTGAAAGAGAGTTAGATAGAGCTCTTGGGGATAGCGGAATCGAGGGATATGAGAAGGTTACTGATTGTGGATGATCAGCCATGATCATAATGAATGGCAGTGCTGGCTCGAAGGGCCAAATGGCCTCCTCCTGCACCAATTTTCTATGCCCCATCTACACTACGCACTCTATCTATTCCCCTCAACATTTTATGCACTTGTAGGGTTTTTATGCAATAGTATTGGTGTTATTAATTTATTGATTTTTTGTTTATTGCCTGGTATCTATGTATATTGGGTTCATAGGCCTGTAAATCTGCACTGTAAAAATGTAAATGTTCCACTGTCGGTACATATGACATCCAAGGAGAGAAAGCTGAATGGATAGAAAATTGGCTTCAAGGAAGGAAGCAGAGGGTGATGGTGGAAGGTTGCTTCTCGGACTGGAGGCCTGTTACTAACGGTGTACCTCAGGGTTTTGTGCTGGGCTCGTTGCTGTTTGTCATCTACATCAATGATTTGGATGAGAACATACAGGGCAAGATTAGCAAGTTTGCTGATGATACAAAAGTGGGTAGTTTTGCAGATAGTGAAGATGATTGTGAAAAATTGCAGCAGGATCTGGATCGATTGGCCAGGTGGGCTGTGGAATGGTTGATGGAATTTCATACAGAGAAATGTGAGGTGTTGCATTTTGCGAAGTCTAACATGGGTAGGACCTAAGCCGTGAATAGTAAGCCTCTGGGGAGTGTTGTAGAGCAGAAGGATCTAGGAGTACAGGAACATAGTTCATTGAAAGTGGGCATCACAGGTAGATAAGGTGGTCAAAAGGCAATTGGCACATGGCCAATTTGCTGCAATTTCTTAATGCTGGCTAAACTTATTTATTTTTCTTTTTCTGGGGAGGGTTTAGTTTATAGTCATGTGAACCGAGGCACATGGTCAGCATGGCTGATTCTGTCCAGTTTAGCATATATTCGTCTTGAGAACATACACGGCATGATTAGCAAGTTTGCAGATGCTACTAAAGTAAAATTGGTTAGTATAGTGACAGGGGTTGTGGGGAGAAGGCAGGAGAATGGGGTTAGGAGGGAGAGATAGATCAGTCATGATTGAATGACGATGTAGACTTGATGGGCCGAATAGTCCAAGTCTGCTCCTACTTGTGGGAGATTCTCGGACTAGAGATCATAGCCTCCGAATTAAAGGACGTTCCTTTAGGAATGAGATGAGGTGGAATTTCTTTAGTCAGAGTGGTGAATCTGTGAAATTCTTTGCCACAGACGGCGGTGGAGGCCAAGTCAGTGGATAAGGCAGAGATTTACGTACTCAGAAATTTATGTTGAGGTCGGAGTCGGGACGTTTTTTACCGACTCCAGCAGCACCAAATTTGCTCCGACCCCACGACTCCGACTCCACAGCCCTGGTCTAACCAAAGTTACAACTCAGCAACGATCAATCTGAATGATGATACAGGCTACAAGCTAAATTGTCTCTTTTTATTTCAGCAAAGCACCAAAAGAAAACCCACCTTGGTCTCCACCTCCTCCATCAGCTCAACAATGTCATATGGCAGGTCCTTTTTATAAGGAACGGGGTATCGGCTGATAGGTCTCCCAGGGTTCCCAGACTTTGTGCTGTATTCCACTTTGCAAGGACCAGATCTTCCTCTGGTCCATCTTAGTGCTACTGTGAAAGACTAGAGTGGGATAAACAGCAAACAATAAAATTAATTAAAATGACATCGCATTGCATTAAAATACATATACATCTTATCATGAAGTTATAAATGACATGTAAGATTAAGTTAAAGTTTTAACATACATCAAGAATGTAATACGGAGACTTTATTAGGTGCTGGTTAGGCCGTCTTATAAAGTTTGGGCAGTTTTAGACCCCATATCTGAAGACGGATGTGCCGGCATTGAATTGGGTCCAGAGCAGGTTTACAGGAATGATCCTGGGGATGATTGGGTGAATGCATTTGGTGACTCTGTACTCACTAGCTTAGAAGGAAGAGGGGGAATCTTATTGAAATAAAGAAAGACCTAGACATAGTGGACATGGAGAGAATGATTCCAGTAGTGGGAGTCTAGAACCAGAGGGCACATCACCATCATCATCATCGTTGAAAACATCAACAGGCATGGTGCCTTACAATGCTGAGTACGACAGTGATCGCAACTTCGCTTGGAGCTCGCCCGCCCTTTAACAGGTCTTGTTTTTGGTCCTGCTGGGGGTCCACAGCCCCCTCCTCACTTGGCAAAGCAGGTGGGGGAGATAGTTTAGTCGTCGACTATCCGACAATGGAGAAGGTAACACGTGGCAGGAGGACAGCCTCAGAATAAAAGGATGTACCTTTAGATTGAAGATGAGGAGGAATTTATTTAGCCAGAAGGTGGCGAATCTGTAGAATGTATTGCCACAGATGGCTGCGGAGGACAAAACACTGGGTATTTTAAAGCACCTTCTTGATTAGGAAGGACATGAAAAGTTACGGGAGAAGATAGGAGAATGGGGTTGAGAGGGCAAAAAAATCGATCAGCCATGATCACATGACGAAGCAGACCTGATGGAAAACATCCAGTAATGGCAAAATTCCAATGCTTTATGGTCATAATGGTGATAGATTTTGGAATAAAGTATCCAATCAAAACAAATTGCAGAGTGAAGTCTTATTGTGAAGATGTAACTTTCACTAAGCAACCTCATCACTATTGTGCTTCTGATATATATAATTTTACAATAGCTAATGTTGTACACCATTATTTAAGAAGGGCAGGAAGGACATGAGGGAACTATAACCAACATTTGGGTAGGCATATGGAGTCACAAGGAACTGCAGATACTGGTTTACAAAAAGAAGAACATTGTGACCTATCCATGTTCCAGACCTGCTAACTGACCTGCTGAGTTACCCCAGCACTTGATGTCTTTTTTTTGTCATGAAATGCACAGCCCTAAAGCGATCTGGAGCACATGTGCATGGTACAAGGCTCCTTGTAAATGCTGATTTACATTGGGCACGCTTGCGTTCATTGGGAAGGACATTGCGTACAGATCATGAAACAGCTGCCTTGGTGAGACCGGACGTTCTGGCTACATTCCTCTACGAACAATGTCATTATGGTGGAAGAGACTCAACAGGATGTTACCAGGATGAGAGAGATTGAGCTATAGGGATAGACAAAAATGCTGGAGAAACTCAGTGGGTAAGGCAGCATCTATGGAGCGAAGGAAATAGGCAATGTTTCGGGTCGAGACCCTTCTTCAGACTGATGTGTTGGTAGGGGGCGGGAAGAAGAAAGGAAGAGGCGGAGACATTGGGCTGAGGGAGAGCTGAGAAGGGGAGAAAGCAGGAACTACCTGAAATTAGAGAAGTCAATGTTCATACCGCTGGGGTGTAAACTGCCCAAGCAAAATATGAGGTGCTGCTCCTCCAATTTACGGTGGTCCTCACTCTGGCCATGGAGGAGGCCCAGGACAGAAAGGTCGGATTCGGAATGGGAGGGGGAGTTGAAGTGCTGAGCCACTGGGAGATCCGGTAGGTTAATGCGAACCGAGCGGAGGTGTTGGGCGAAGCGATCGCCAAGCCTACGCTTGCTCTCACCAATGTAGAGCAGCTGACATCTAGATCAGCGGATGCAATAGATGAGGTTGGAGGAGGTGCAGGTGAACCTCTGCCGCACCTGGAAAGACTGCTTGGGTCCTTCAATGGAGTCAAGGGGGGAGGTAAAGCGACAAGTATAGCATTTCCTGCGGTTGCAAGGGAAAGTGCCAGGAGAGGGGGTGGTTTGGGTGGGAAGGGACAAATTGACCAGGGAGTTACGGAGGGAACGGTCTCTGCGGAAAGCAGACAGGGGAGGAGATGGGAAGATGGTGGTGGGATCCCGTTGGAGGTGGCGAAAATGTCAGAGGATTATTTGTTGTTTGTGACGGCTAGTGGGGTGGAAGGTAAGGACTTGGGGGACTCTGCCCTTGTTACGAATGGGGGATGGGGTGAGAGCAGTGTTACGGGGTCTAGAAGAGACCCTGGTGAGAGCCTCATCTATAGTAGAAGAGGGGAACCCCCGTTCTCTGAAGAATAAGGACATCTCCGATGCCCTGGTGTGGAACACCTCATCCTAGGTGCAGATGCGGTGTAGACCGAGTCTTTGGGAGTAGGGGATGGACAGGAAGCAGGGTGGGAAGAAGTGTAGTTCAGATAGCCATGGGAGTCAGTGGGTTTATAGTGGATATCAGTCAGTAGTCTTTCACCTGCGATGGAGATATAGGGATAGGTTGGATAGGCTAGGACATTTTACATTGAAGCGTGGGTAGCCTGGTTCCGTGTTGTATGACTATCTAAAAAGTTACGCCAACAATGCATGAAAAATGATTGGATGTTTTCCAGTGTGTTGTGCAATTAACAACCTGACATAATCCCATAAATTGCTTGCATGTTTCCCCATAGTAAGTATAAACTGAGATGACTGCTTCACAAAGTGAACAAATGCTTCACCCTCCACCTCCACTCAAAACATCATCGACTCAATGCTCATCACCGACTTAATGACCAAGCGAGTTACTCTAGCACTTTGTGTTTTTTTGTAAACCAGCATCTCCAGGTCCTCGTGTCAATAAATATAGAATTGTATTATACACCGCTGTATTTGATGCTGTTGTTAACTTTTAGACCACAAACTTGATTTTCATGATCCTAAACTGGCACAGGTCTATTATCACATAGAAACATAGAAAATAGGTGCAGGAGTAGGCCATTCGGCCCTTCGAGCCTGCACCGCCATTCAATATGATCATGGCTGATCATCCAACTCAGTATCCTGTACCTGCCTTCTCTCCATACCCCCTGATCCCTTTAGCCACAAGGGCCACATCCACCTCTTAAATATAGCCAATGAACATGTACTGAGGTAGAGTGAAACCTATTGTTTCAATCAAATCAGATTATACGCTTCATGAATATAATCAAACCATACACAAGTATAACTGGTAAGGCAAAGAGAAAAACACCAAAGTGCAGAACATAGTTTCATAACAGTCCAAGTCAGCAATGAGGTAGACTGGATAATTGTTACTGCACCTCAGCTCACAGAAGAACCTTGCAAATGCCTGACAACAGAGGGTCCCGAGTCTGGAGGTGCGCACTTTCAAAATTTTCCATATTCGGCCCGACAGGAGCAGAGAGGAGGAATAACTGGGGTGTGAGTGATCTTCAGTTAGTTGGTTGCTTTCCAGAGGCAGCATGAAGTGTGGATGGAGTCAATGGTGGGTGGTCTGGTCTGTGTGATGGACTGGGCTACATATACAACTCTCTGCCATTTCTTAGGGTCTTGGACCGAGCTGTTCCCCAAACCAATCTGTGATACAACCCTGTGAAAGCAGTATGCTTTCCTTGATGCATCTGTAGTAGTTGTCAAGAGTGCATGGAGACATGCCAACTACTAACAAATGGATCTCCAGCAGTCATCCCTGTGGAATAGCAATGATTCCTGACCTCCACTCAGAATATTATGCAGGTACTACTGTCCACTATCCCAGAAATAATAGGATATGAACCAATTACTGGCAAGTAAGATTTGTACAGATAATAAGTGAGGGTCAACATCGGTGTAGTGAGTCATAGCACCCATTGCTATGGTGCAAGACCAAATACAAGGCATGACGCAGAGACACACCAGGTACAGTAGTAAGATGATATCAAAACATCAGAGACAGAAGATGTGCAATTAACAACCTGACATAATCCCATAAATCAGAGTGTTCTGATCAAGAAGTGTCAATAGATCTCTGATGATTTAAATGAACAAAATCAAGCATACTTTAAATGGAACGTTTAAAGAATGAAACAAATCGCAACATGGACACAACTGCAAATTGTGAAGATTCTCTGTGGGACGTGACAGCCATCAAGTAAAGTCAAGTTTGTTGTCAGATGCACAAGCCCACTGGAGTAGGGGGACAACAAAACCATGGGCACATGGAACTGTAGATGTGTGCTGGAGTAACTCAATAGGTCAGGCAGCATCTCTGGAGAACGTGGACACAGAGTGCTGGAGTAACTCAGCGGGTCAGGCAGCATCTCTGGAGAACATGAACAGGCGACACTGCGGGTTGGGACCCTTCTTCAGGCAAATCAATCCATTTCCCTCCCCAGAGGCTGCTCGACCTGCTGAGCTCCTCCAGCTGGGATCTTGTGCTCATTATTGCACAAGACCCCAGCATTTGTAGTTTCCCCTTCCCTCTTCCATTGTCAATATCCGCAACCCCCCAATCACTCTTCTCACCCCCACACTTCCTTGACCCCCACTCCTCCAGCTCTCTGCTGCACCAGATCCCAGTATTAGCAGTTTCCCCCTCCCTCCCCCACTCAGCACCCCTCATCCACCACCTTATCATCCCATTCTTCCCTCACCTCACCACCACACTCGACCCCTGCACACTCCCTGACCCACTCCCCTGACCCCACACACTCCGCTGGTCCCCACAACTCCCGACCCACACACACTCCCCTGACCCCCACACTCCCCTGACCCCCACACACTCCCCAACCATCACTGACCGCCAAACTCCCTGATCCCCCCATGAAAGAATGAAGCGACTGGGTTGGTATTCACTGGAATTTAGTAGGATGAGAGGATCTTATAGAAACATATAAAATTATTAAGGGATTGGGCACGCTAGATGCAGGAAACATGCTCCCAATGTTGGGGGAGTCCAGAACCAGGGGCCACAGTTTAAGAATAAGAAGTAGGCCATTAAGAACTGAGATGAGGAAAATCTTTTCACCTAGAGAGTTGTAAATCTGTGGAATTCTCTGCCACAGAAGGCAGTGGAGGCCAATTCACTGGATGAATTTAAAAGAGAGTTAGATAGATCTCTTAGGGCTAGCCGAATCAGGGGATATGGGGAGAAGGCAGGCACGGGTTACTGATTGTGCATGATGAGCTATGATCACAATGAATGGCGGTGCTGGCTCGAAGGGCCGAATGGCCTACTCCTGCACCTATTGTCTATGTTTCTAAGTATCTACTCCCTGATCCCCACTCGCTGTGACCCTCACTGAACCCCACACACTTCCCGCCCCCCACACACTTCCCGCCCCCCACACACTCCCTGCCCCCCACACACTCCCTGCCCCCCATACACTCCCTGCCCCCCATACACTCCCTGCCCCCCACACACTCCCTGCCCCCCACACACTCCCTGCCCCCCACACACTATCCCCTGCCCCGTGTCGCTGCGCCCTCACCGCCAGCCGGGCCCAGCTCATGGCGCCAGCGTCCGCTCCGCTCCGGGCACGAAGTGACGCACGGCTTCCGTCAGCGGGCCCAGCCCCGGTTCCTGATTGGTGGCTGTTGGGGGCGAGGCCGCCGTCACCGGAGAGAAGCTCTTCGGCCCTGCGTGTCTGTGCTGACCCTGAGCCCTGCGTGTCTGTGCTGACCCTGAGCCCGCGGTGACCCTGGCCCCCGGGTGTCCGTGTGCTGACCCTGAGCCCGCGGTGACCCTGGCCCCCGGGTGTCCGTGTGCTGACCCTGAGCCCGCGGTGACCCTGAGCCCGCGGTGACCCTGGCCCCCGGGTGTCCGTGTGCTGACCCTGAGCCCGCGGTGACCCTGGCCCCCGGGTGTCCGTGTGCTGACTCAGCGTGCCAGGGGTCATAAAACATCGTAGCATAATTAGGCCATTAAGGCCCATCAAATCAAATCAATTATCTATCATCCTTAAAATATATCCATTGCCCTCCACAGTCGTCCGTGGCAAAGCATTGTAATAAAAGGTGCTTTTTCAGGTTGGCTGACAGTGGCGTTCCGCAGGGCTCGGTGCTGGGGCCGTCACACTTCACGTTGTATATAAATGATTTAGATAAGGGGATTGAAGGGGATATGGCCACGTTTGCAGATAGATGATGCTAAGATAGGTGGAGGGTCAGGCAGTGTAGAGGGAAGCAAGGACTCTGCAGAAGGACTTGGACAGGTTAAAGGACCTGTCCCACTGCGGTGACCTAATCCGCGAGTTTGTCCTCGACATACTCACAGCATGGACAATAGGTGCAAGAGTAGGCCATTCGGCCCTTCGAGCCAGCACCGCCATTCATTGTGATCATGGCTCATCTTCCACAGCACAGGCCCTAGGAGGTCTTTGTAACTCTCCTTCATGCTCGAGAATAGTCCCCGCATACTCGAGGCCTCAGCTAGGTCACGATTGAAAAATGTTCACGAGTAAAAAAAGGTCGCCATGGAAAAAATCAATACTTTTTTTACTCGTACGTTTAGTCATAGGGTCGGCATGTTATTCATAGGTAATTGAGGGTAGTCGAAGGTAGTCGTAGATGATCTTCAACATAGTCGAACAGAGGTCAAAGGAGATCGAAGGAGGTCGTCTTCACTCTCCACTTTCTGGTGTCCAATTTTCCCAAAGCTAGTCGAAGCTAGTCTTCAACATAGTCGAAGGAGGTCTTCAATATGACATTTTTTCAAACTCTTCTAAACTCGCCAATTAGGTAGCCGCAGACGACCAATTTGGAAGAACCCACCACCAGCTGATTTCACCATCCAATCAGCTTGGAAAAAGGAATGGGAGTCCAAGGACGTCCCAAATAAACATCTGGTGTCAGACCCCACCCTACCGGTCCCTGGCACCAATCTCCCAAGGAAGCAGTGGACGACGCTGAATAGATTCAGGACTGGACATGGCCCCTGCTTGGCCAGCCTTCACAAATGGGGCAGCAGCCCAACCCCACGGTGTGCCTGTGGAGAGCAGCAAACAATGCAACACATCATTGAAGCATGCCCTCAACAAAGACTCAAGGAGGACTTGTCACCCTTCATACAGCAGATCAAGAGGCAACTGCTTGGCTAAAGGACTTTGCATTCGCTAAATAAAATAGTGGGACAGCCCCCTTAGGATAGTGGGCAAAGAAGTGGCAGATGAAATTCAGTGCCGCAAAGTGTGGAGTCATGCTTTTTGGCAATAAGAATAAAGGCGTACATTATTTTCTAAATGGAGAGAGAATCCAGAAATCTGAGTTGCACACGGACTTGGGAGTGCTGGTGCAGGTCTGCCAAAAAGTTAATTTGCAAGTCGAATCGGTAGTAAGGAAGGCAAATTCAATGCTAGCATTTATTATAAGAGGACTGGAATACAAAAACAGAGATGTAATGCTGAGGCTCTATAAGGCTCTGGTCAGGCTGCATTTAGAGTGCTGTGAGCAAATTTGGACCCAAACCCGAGGAATATAGAAGAGAGATCGAGCAACTGTCCATATGGTGCCAGCGCAATAACCTGGCCCTCAACACCAGCAAAACCAAGGAACTGATTGTGGACTTTGGAAAGAGTAGGAGGGGGACCTACAGCCCCATTTATATCAACGGGTCGATGGTTGAAAGGGTCAAGAACTTCAAATTCCTGGGCGTGCACATCTCTGAAGATCTTTCCTGGTCCGAGAACACTAACTCAATTATCAAAAAAGCTCATCAGCGCCTCTACTTCCTGAGAAGATTACGGAGAGTTGGATTGTCAAGGAAGACTCTCTCTAACTTCTACAGGTGCGCAGTCGAGAGCATACTGA